>NC_091117.1:109880000-110110000 GCF_040183065.1 Periplaneta americana
TTGTAAATAATATTCAAATAAATTCACTTTGTCATCTCGTTTTTCAATGTCGAATTCAATTTCACGGTTATATCAAGATTAATGTTTATCTTACTCTCTTGATTATATCAAGGTCAATGTCGACATTCGTTTCCCGGAAAAAATCAATACTTTCGCGTCTGCGCATATCTCACAATTTATGAGGTAGGCTATTGCACTCACTCACATGACAATAACATGAATACTTATGAATAATTTCAAGTTAGAAATATGGTCGAGCATAAAAAGTCGTATGAAACTTGCCTATAATGGTAATTAAGACGCTCGTATGAAAATTATGAAACTCGCTTGCGCTCGTTTTATAAACATCCTCGCGTCTTAATTACTACTATTATAGGCTCGTTGCATAATGTACTATTCTTTATCGTTTTTATTGATAAGTTCAACTCAAATATTTTCGACACTGATGTGGATGGCACTGGTGATTATTGTTGCGGAAATTACGCAACATAAGAATTACTCCTATAAGGTACAAATTGTTCATGAAATCAACAAACTGAAAAACGTCAGCGACAAGAATTGATAATATTATTGAGATCCTAGAATATATTAACGAAAACGAAGATATTTTTAGTTATGTTATATTTAGCATGTTTTGACGACCGGCGTCAATGAAACAAGGATTTTCCGGGCTGAGAGGCCGTACTCTGCTCTGGTGTTGCTACCAGACGTTTCGTCTACTGCTGCAGTAGACATCTTGAGTGGCAAGGTATAATAAAGGGGTCAATATCTGTTCTGTGACTTATCATGTACCGTGATTATGTCACTATTGGGTAAGAAGAGGGAAAATAGGTTTAAGTCTGAGATGAACCTTTGTATCGGCAGATTCCTATAATATTAACAATCATAAAACAAATTCTTTATGATACCTAATTCTTTCCCCTTACGCACAGCTCACATGGCAGGCCTCGCCTCCGCATCTGTATCCTCGAGCGCCACTGAAGATGTCTATCACAGTAGTAGACGAAACGTCAGTCAGCAATACCACCAGTAGACCACTGTCTCTCAGTCCGGAAAATCCTTATTTTTATGTTATATTTTTTGATGAGGAAACTTTTCATTTTTCTGGGAAAGTTAACCAGCACAATGTCTGAATATGGGGCTCTCAAAACACATGGAGCATATTCGAGACAGCCTTTAACTGTATGTATCTATTATCTTATGCAGTATATGGTAGAATAATACGTATACCCACAAATTTCACACAAAAAGACCAGCATAATCTTCCAACGAGATGGAGCACTACCTCATTCTAGCATAATTTGAGTACAACATTGAACAACACTTTCTCGAACCGTTAGATGTGCTGCTGTAAACTAGCATGGTCGTCTCTTTCTTCGGACATTACTGCAATAAATTTTTCTTTGGGGCCATGTTAAGGACATTGTGTAGGCCTATCCCACCAAGGTGACTAACCTCAACAACGTATATGATCCCGAAGAAGTATCAACTCTCACATAAAATATATTACAGAGAACCTGGACTGAAATTGAGTATCGTTTGGTTATTGTTCGTGCTACCGACGGGGCTCAAGCAGAAACCTACTGTACTGCTGATTTTATTTATGAAATTGTTTGAGTTGTACTTCCTAATAAAGGTGAAAAAAAAATGCCCTCGCATTTTCTTTTTTCTTTTGAGAGGCGGTTGAAATAGGGAAGTTAGAAAGGACCATCCGTCATATTGAAGTTCTTTCTTTGGTCTATTATTGTTGTGAAATTCAGTTCTATTACTCTATCTAATTAAACACTGCATTTGATATTTTCCACGCTCTTCATAACCAATATATTTAATTGGAATATTTAGTTGAGACCTCTCTCTCTCTCTCTCTCTCTCTCTCTCTCTCTCTATATATATATATATATATATATATATTAATGACTATTAGATCGTTTGATGCCATAATATTTCAATTTATTCATTTTTATAACTTACGTGGTTATTTGTCCATGATTCAAAAGAGAAATAGTGAGCAAGAATTATTAACAAAAGTTCCGAAGAAGATAATTCAATAATTTAAGCCATATACGAGAAGAAGAACTACATCCTTTTCTCTATTACCTATCCCTTTTCTGTATTACCTATTTACCGAGTACAGGAAATGAATGGATCACATTACGGTTAGTTGCCGCTATGTTGCGGCGTCGTGGTTACCGCGTGCTGCAAAGGCTGACCCTTCTTCATTCGAAATCCACAAGAAAGTTCTTGTTTTGCGGTTTCTGCTTAATTTACAAACTCCATATCTTCGTTTAGCGGATCGTGTCTAAGCGGTTTATAACCTGGGTCAGAGTCTTCTAAAAAATAGGAAATGTTTTCCAGTTTGAGGAGTGAATGTCATATAGCATTGCTTTCAACTCTATGTTACATTCAGAATTATTATTATATTCGTGTAACTCAGAGGTAAAAATACACTGTCTGAAACTAGGATTCGAATACCTTGTAATATTCACTCCCAGAAATGAAAATAATTTCCTTCTACTTTGGAAATTCAATAAATTTTAATGAATACGAGGATGAGTTCATCATGTTTATTAATAAGTAAAGTATTAAATGCACTTTGGTGACGTCAATTATGTAAACATGGATAACTGAAATTATGATGTGTCTGAAACAAAGTAGTTTGAAATCCAGCCAGCAATGATAAAACGTAAAGGGTAACCAAATTAATATCACACAAAGAATTCATTATTATTCGTATAGAAAATAGGGATGTGATTAGTAAATGCGGTTAGCATAACGACAGAAATAGTTAATTTAACATAGTCTAATTCTAAAGTGCTTAACTTGGTATTGATTTATAAATGAATTCAAGTCCCTATATGGCATTACTATTATTATTATTATTATTATTATTATTATTATTATTATTATTATTATTATTATTAGAAGAAGAAGAAGAAGAAGAAGAAGAAGAAGAAGAAGATTCACTATTTCGAAATTACAGTACGAGGAAACTAAGCAACATTATCAGGTCGAAATTTCAAATAGGTTTGCAGTATTAGCAAGTTCCGACGAAGTTGAGGAAGAGTTAGATGTTAATAGCATGTGGGAAAATATCCGAGATAATATCAAAATTGCAGCTGAACAGAGCACAGGTTATTATGAAACTAAGAAAAAGAAACCGTGGTTTGATGAAAATGTTGCATGGTAGTAGAAAGAAGGAAACAGGCAAAATTGAAATTCTTACAGGATCCAGTTGAGGCGAATAGAGATAATTATTTTAATAAAAGACGGGAAGCAAATTGTACGCTTAGGAATACAAAGAGAGATTACTTGAAGGAAAAACTGAATGAGGTAGAAACAAATAGTAAAAATAAAAACATTAGAGATTTATATAAGGGCAAACAGGAATTCAAGAATGCATATCAGGCAAGGGTAAACGTGATCAAGGATGAGAATGGTGACTTGCTTGCAGACGCTCATTCAATCCTGAACAGATGGAAAAACTATTTTGGACAACTACTAAATATACATAGGCCAAATAGAAATGATCGGGACGAAATTCAAATACAAACTGCTGAGCCATTTATACCCGAACCCACACTTTCAGAAGTCGAAATTGCGATAGAAAATCTGAAAAAATTGTAAGTCTCCAGGTTCGATCGAATTTCAGCAGAAATAATAGAAGAGGATGGAAGCGCATTATCTAACAAAATTTATAAACTTGTACTTGCTATTTGGGAAAAGGAAATTGTACCAGAACAATGGAAGGAGTCCATAATCGTACCTATCTTTAAGAAGGGTACCAAGACTAAATGTAGTAGGGTAGGTGTCAAGGTGTCCCTGATATGGCCATGCTAAGGTTTGAGAATTTTTCTAGCCGCCATTTTGAAAAAAAAAATGTAAACCACTTTTTTCTTACTCGTTCCAGTCTAATGGACTTTCTTAAAACAATTTTCTTTCCCCATAAAAATAGCTTCAATTGTCCAAAAAGTCCCAAATTCCAAAAGTCTACATAGTGGCCATATCAGAAACATGTGTACATGATATGACCACCCTTGTTCCATGTCCTACAAATCGTGATTGTTTTCAGTTTGATAGCGCAGTTGTGCTAAAATGAAATAATTTTGGTGTAAAATTAATAATCTTTTTTATAATTCAAAGTGTAGTCAAAACAGATATTTCCATAAAAAATTAAGTTGTTTTTCTTAAAATACAAAACTTTTGCGTAATCCCAGCTATAAGGCATGTAAATTTGTCAGGTGAAAAAATAAAAGTGAAATGAACTTGATATGGCCATGGTGCATTTGATATGGCCATATCAGGAGCAGGTAAGCTTTCACGAAAATCATTTGATTATGAACAACTCGTAAAAGATACGCCATCAACGACAACACCAATCAACAGAACAATAAAAACTGAATGGAGTACGATGGTTTTCATGAAACAAGTAGTTGAAAAACATGCATAAAACAAAGGAGACTTACCAGAGAAAAATAAGTAGAGGTCACATGAAAACCGTATACAGGCAACTGACGCCATATTGCTCAACCTGACTGGATGGAAAACGATAAAGTGACATACCAGGATGCCCTTTCACTGGATGCTGCTGTAATTTAGCGGAATTTTTGGTTAACTAACTCACAATAGGGGGGTGGCCATATCAGGAACATGGCCATAACAGGAGCGCCCACCTTAACTTTATAGGAATATCACTTTTGTAGACGTCGTACAAAATTTTGACCAATATTCTTTTGAGAAGATTAACTCCATATGTAGATGAAATTATTGGGGATCATCAGTTTGGTTTTCGGCGTAATAGGTCAACAATTGACCCGATATTTTGTATTCGACAGATAATGGAGAAAAAATGGGAGTATAAGGGTACAGTGGATCAGTTATTCATAGATTTTAAAAAGGCATATGACTCGGTTAAGAGAAAAGTTTTGTATGATATTCTTATTGAATTCTGTATTCCCAAGAAACTGGTTCGATTGATTAAAATGTGTCTCAGTGAAACGTACAGCAGAGTTCGTATAGGTCAGTTTCTGTCAGATGCGTTTCCAATTCATTGTGGGATAAAACAAGGAGATGCACTATCACCTTTACTTTTTAACTTTCCTCTAGAGTATGCCATTAGGAAAGTACAGGATAACAGAGAGGGTTTGGAATTGAATGAGTTACATCAGCTGCTTGTCTATGCGGATGACGTGAATACAATTAGCAGAAAATCCACAAACGATTAGGGAAAACACGGGAATTTTACTGCAAGCAAGTAGAGAGATAGGTTTGGAAGTAAATCCCGAAAAGACAAAGTATATGATTATGTCTCGTGACGAGAATATGGTACGCAATGGAAATAAAAAAATAGGAAATTTATCTTTTGAAGAGGCGGAGAAGTTCAAATATCTTGGAGCAACTGTAACAAGTATAAATGATACTCGGGAGGAAATTAAACACAGGATAAATATGAGAAATGCCTGTTATTATTCGGTTGAGATGCTTCTATCATCCCGTCTGCTGTCAAAAATCTGAAAGTTAGAATTTATAAAACAGTTATATTACCGGTTGTTCTTTATGGTTGTGAAACTTGGACTCTCACTTTGAGAGAGGAACATAGGTTAAGGGTGTTTGAGAATAATGTGCTTAGGAAAATATTTGGGTCTAAATGGGATCAAGTTACAGGAGAATGGAGAAAGTTACACAACACAGAACTGCACGCATTGTATTCTTCACCTGACATAATTAGGAACATTAAATCCAGACGTTTGAGATGGGCTGGGCATGTAGCACGTATGGGCGAATCCAGAAATGCATATAGAGTGTTAGTTGGGAGGCCGGAAGAATAACACATAGATGGGAAGATAATATTAAAATGGATTTGAGGGAGGTGGGATATGATGATAGAGAATGGATTAATCTTGCTCAGGATAGGGACCAATGGCGGGCTTATGTGAGGGCGGCAATGAACCTCCGGGTTCCTTAAAAGTCAATAAGTAAGTAAGTATTATTATTATTATTATTATTATTATTATTATTATTATTATTATTGTTATTATTATTATTATTACAACTATTATTACTTTTGACTTATGGCTTTTAAGGAAACCAGATATTCATTGCCGTCCTCACAAAAACCCGTCATCGGCCCCTATCCTGAGCAATATTAATCACATGAGCATAGAGGCCCGCATTTGTGAGATGTCTAGTGTGTGATTTAGATATTCACCCTCCTCTACCCGCAGCGGCTTGCAAGACAGAGAAGAGATAGATTAAACCAACAAAGAAAGAAGAAAGAAAAAGAAGATTAGGCCTATTTATCATCATCATCATCATCATCATCATCATCATCATCATCACACTTTCAAACAACTCATTGGCGTCATATTGAGCGCCAGCGCCTCTCTGGAAATCGGCAGTCATTCGTGCAACGAGTAATATCATCACAATCACACTTTCAAAAACTCATTGGCGTCATATTGATTGTCAGCGCCTCTCTCGAAATCGGCAGTCATTCGTGCAACGAGTAATACAGTGCCTATTGAAAACAACTTGATGGCACGTGTTATTGAGATCCAATAGAGTTTCATATATTTTGTGTTACTAGTATGTTTATTTAATTATTGTATTTTAAAATGTGTAACTAATTTTGTTGGGGCAATGGGAAGAATTAATTAACTCATTTTTATACATTTATACATTTATTGAAAGCAGATGCATTTTTTGTTCATTAAACGATTAAATTATCTTATGGATACGTGTGTATTTATGGCACTCAAATCACACACTAATTCTAGAAGCAGCAATAGCTGTTATTCAATCTTTCAAGCCGCAATCGTCTTGGCGCTGGCCTTCTGTGCTCGAGATCGCGGTTCGATCCTTGCCCAGGTCGATGGAATTTAAGTTGTAATATGACAGGATCATGTCAGTAGATTCACTGGCATGTAAAAGAACTCCTGCGGAACAAAATTCCGGCACACCGGCGACCATAACAAAAGGTGACAACAAACATACCTTCAAAATATACAGAAAACCAACCACCACCACCACATACACATACACAACACATCTAATCACCCCACACAACACAAACATGCTGTATTCAGGACAATGGTACACAGATTACTCAACATACCCATGAGCCAACAACACTACAATGAAGAAGTGAACACAATCAAATACATAGCACAAGAAAATGGTTACAACCCAAACATAATAGACAACATCATAAGGAAGACAAAACAAAAACTCAACAAACACAAAAACACACAAAACACAACACAAGCACAAGAACACAAGAAATACATCACACTAACATACGAAAACAAAAACACACACAAGATCGCATCCTCTTTCAGAAAACAGAAATACATCATAGCATACAGAACAGAAAACACACTACAAAACACACAAACAACACAAACAAATAAATACAACCACACAGGCGTATACAAACGCACATGCAATAGTTGCGACAGTTTCTACATTGGACAGACAGGCAGATCATTCCAAACTCGATACAAAGAACACATTAAAGCAACAACCAGAGGACACAATACATTTACATATGCCGAACACATAACCAATGCTAACCATACAATACATAAATACAGACATGAAAATCCTACACCTACAACCCAAAAACCAAAAACTTAACACACTAGAACAATATGAAATATACAGATACACTAAAACACACCCGAATCAAATTCTCAACACACAGATCAATTTCAAAACATACACACTATTTGAAACGACTCTTCATCACACGAACGCACCCACACAACAGGCAGCGAAGTTGAGATGGCGCCGAAACACAGAAAGCTCTAAGGATGGTGTCAAGTAGCACCGAAACAGCTATAAGCGGCACATGCTTACATAATTAACACGAATAAGATCGCCATTTAATCAATTATTTATATTCAAGTGTTAAAAGTAGTGTACGAAAGATTCAACATGGATAAAAAATACTTGAAACTATAAGTAGCCCAAAATTTAAATGAATTATTGAAAACCTGACTAGGAGTTACAAAGCTGCGTTGTTAACAATTTTAAAAATTTTATTGTGGTTATTATTTATCTGTTTAAATTCCATCTCGCTCGTAAGTTTAGAGAAAAAATAATGTCAATATTTGGGAGTACTTGTGGGGGAGGAATTATCGAACCGAATAGAAATTACTTCCGGAGTCCCACAGGGGAGTGTCTTTGGGCCCCTTGTATTCCTGAGTTTTGTAAATGATCTGCCAGTTAACATCTTGTCCGGGGTTCGCTTATTCGCGGATGACTCTATCGTATACAGGGAAATAAAAATTCATGAAGATAATATTCTTCTTCAAAATGACCTGAATAGAATAAACGATTGGGCAATGGCCAACATAATGAAAATAAATTCTCTAAATAGCAAAGCCGTTAGCTTTACAAGAAAAAGAAATAAAACAATCGCATCGTATACGTCAGGGGATGAAACCATTCCGGAAGTTAACAAAATGTAAATACCTAGGAATAACTTTTAGCAGCGGTTTCGGCTGGTGGGAACACGTTAAAGACATAGTGAGAAAAGCATGGAGAGCGTTACACTTTGTGATTGGGGGTACTAAGAAAAGGTTCTGATAAATCCAAAGAGATTGCTTATAAGTCACTAGTTCGTTCAATAATGGAATATTGTGCTGCATGTTGGTATCCTTACAGATTAGAACATATTAAGACAATGGAAAAGATTCAAAACGGGCTCTCAAGCGTTGTCGTAATAATTCAACATTAAAATGGGACACACTCGCGGACATAAGAACGCGAATTCGATTATGCGCAATATTCAAACCATATAGAGATGAGCCTGCCTGGAGAGAAATAAAAACTAGGTTCTTCAAGGAACGATCACTCACATAAATTGAGGGAAAGAAGACAGAGAACGAACATTGGAAAGTTTTCTTTTCTCAATCGTTCTATCAGGGACTGGAATGGTCTACCTGCAGACTTACTAAAGGCTTTACCAATAACCAAAAATGTATTTAAAAATAGGCTTAAGGACTTTACTAATAGACGGTAGTATATTATGCACACTATTTTATTGTTTTACAAGTATAGTGAGTAAGCAGAGAAACATAATAAGTTCCAGTGATTTATATTGGGTGTGCAGTGTGTTATAGTGAAAGTGCAGTGAGCTTCAAGCAAATTCTGAGAATTATAGTGACAGAGAAAGAGATTGATTTACAGTGAAATTATGTGAGTTATAGTGAACGTGCTAAAAAGCTTGCAGTAGGGTCTAGGCTAGCGATTTTGAGGTCAATATAGTAAGTAGGATTCTTCGGAATAATAAGGGTGTAATTGACGTTTTGTTTTTTGAAATGTTGTATCAGTGATAGTGTGTTGTGTCAGTGAAATGTGTTGTGTCATTGAAGTGTGTTTGTATCAGTGAAGTTTTATAGTTTATAGTAGTAGTGCAAAGTATTTGAACAATGAAATGTTTTTGAAGTGTTAGTGAAATTAGGATAGTGTCCGTGAAATTTGTCGTAGTACCAGTGCAGTGAGTGAGTTGAGAGCGAAATGAGTGTAGTGCTGAAAGGTACTTGTGCATGTATGAACAAATCATATACATTAGGCCTACTCGTGGTTTTAAGTTCGAACTTAGGGTTAAGATACAAATTAGATTTACTTTAAATGTTATTTTAAGTGATCGTGTTTCATTTAACTTAGGATGCTCCTTTTTAATATTATTATACTATTGTTATTATTATTAATATTATTATTATTGTTATTATTAATTGCCATTGTTGAATGTAATTAGTTGCCACTGGCACCGAGTATTTACCCATTTGCAGTGTGAATACATACATACATACATACACACACACACATACATACATACATACATACATACATACATACATACATACATACATACATACATACATACATACATACATACATACATACATACATACATACATACATACATACATACATACATACATACATACATACATACCAATTATACACTTTTATGTCTGTTTTAGGTCAGAATATATTATATAATGTGTTTTGTTGTGCCATTTTCATTTTAATATGTGTCTTCTTTTAGAGAGTGGTTGGATATAATTATAGGTGAGGGGGTGAAACCTACAAAGTAGGATTTGTTTTAGGTACAAAGCACGTACGGTCAGAAGACCCGTGCATTGGATTTTAGAGAAAATTATAATATAAAATCTGTATGTATAATATTACTCAAGAAATCCATCTACATACATACATACATACATACATACATACATACATACATACATACATACATACATGCATACTGTTCTCGCCAAGCTTAGACGACCTCACTCACACCACTCCGCTGACTCGTGCCTATCTAAAACATAATAAATCATATGGTGCATGCCTTTTAGTTATGCAACGTTGTCACATATGACTCTGAATTAGACCAGGTGCTGTGCTGATTCAAGTATGAAGTTTTTTTTTTTTTAACACAGAAGTTAGTAGTTATCTTTTGCGGCAAGGTAAGCTCACCTATCTACTCGGACTGAGGCTGTCTATGTTTGGCAACACTGTTAGAAAGCAATTCAGTTATCGCACGCGGCCAACTGCATAACATAAACATCAAGACCATGTTGATGTGACTCCTTTGACTTCTTTCATCTGAGTTCGGGTCGTCTATGTTTGGCGAGTAAAATACATACATACATACATACATACATGCATACATACATACACAAATACATGCATACATACACACATACACACATACATACATACATACATACATACATACATATATACACACATATATACGTACATGTGCGAATAGTTTTTTTTTACAAGTGAATCTCAACAGAACTAGGTGAAGATTACGTTTGACAGATTCTCACATATAGTCCATTACGAGGATAGTTTCCAGACATTTGAAGAATTATTTCTAGAAAATATCACAAAAATTTAGAAGATTGAAGCTTTCAAGAATAAGGACAAATCTGGATGTTTGTATATATGTGTAAAGACAAAAGAGATATTTTAGTTTATTTTGAAAAATTCGTCAATATACAAGAATATTAAAGGTGTCAGGATATAGCTTCTTGCGCATTTATTAATGAATGGGTAGTGTCATTCACAATATACTGGAGTAATATTTCAAATTGTTTGTGTTATAATGTCAAATAATTTTTATTAAGAATGATTGTGAAGTATACGTCCAAAGAAATATTATTTAACATAATTGTCGAAACACAAATGTTCTAAATAAATGATTAGGGCTATGTATAATCTAGTATTAACTTTACATTGCTGTAGTAGGTATTGTATTGTATTGTATTTATTTACATTCCATGGTATTCGTACATCGCTTCACAGCTAGACTATGGAATATATCAAGAAGATCTTAATACTACTACAAAATCCTAATTATAATGTTGAACTATATATAGAAGAGTTTTACAATATACTAGTACAACACAAGGGGTTAGCATCGACAGAAATATTCATGCGGCGTTGTTGAATGTCATAAATTCACCTGCACAAGAGAAGGCATGAGAAAGTAATTACTTCTTCAATTTGGTCCTAAATAATCTTATGTTTTGAGTTTAATTTTTTGTATCAATAGGGAGGCTATTACAAATGTTTACTGCCATATAACGTACTTCTTTTTGGTAGTAGCACGATAGACTTGACGATGGAGTATGAAAGTAATTTTTGACGAGTATTTATGCATTAGTCACAAAGTTTTAACGAGTACATAAGAGGAAGTTTATAATGACATATATACTGACAAGCCATGGACATTATTTGTAGTTTTTGAAAATGGTCCTACACGATTCCATAGATTTGGCACCTACTATTATTCTAATTACTCATTTCTGTAGTAGGCGTATACTCTTATTATCTGTAGAATTTCCCCAGAATATTGTTCCAAACTCATTGCAAGGGATTTGGAGTATTATAAAGTAATGGTGAAATATTGTATATACAGCCAAAGTTGTTGTGAATTTCAACCGAGCTACTGCACTGTTCAAGCAGGAGTACCGTTCAGTCAATGAAAATTATACGTAACGTGTTGCAAAATTATTTCAGAACCTGCATAATACTTGCTCCGTCAGAGTATAAACAACTAATCAGTACAGTTGTGTTCAAGTGTGTCAGTCAGCAGTTCGTGCACATTTCTTGCAGAGATATGTCGAAAAATAGAAAAGTACAGTGTATACAAAATTAAGAGCTCGTATTTCAGAATTTGATGATGTGTTTATTATTTAAAACAATAAACTATTCTGCAACTTTTGTAAGCGTTATGTGCTAGGTTCGAGGAGTTTAATATGAAGCGTCATGTAAGTACTATTAAACATAATCGTGCTTATGATGACAAATTGAATTCTGAGACTCGAGTTACACTGCCTCGGATACTGCGCGACACGCCAAATCGTGCCTTAAATTCCCCCACCGCTTCGCGTACCGCTAGATGACGTCACCTGCTCCAACGCAAGGTTACGGTGGATACATTGATTTTTCGTCTGCCAATCACCATATACTCCATTGGAATTTGTCGTGTAGTGTAGAAATAAAATTATAGACGCAACATTACTTTCCTGAAATGGGCCGGTCGACGTTCTGGGATGGCATTCTAGTACTGGACCGAACTTATAGACTTAATCACGTCAAAGCTGTGGATATAACACACTTAGTGACATTTCAAATGTGTTATCGACCATATATCCTGATGACCCCATTGAAGTTGTAATTTAAGTGACATGCCTAATTTGAAGTATACTGCAACTGTGTCAGCCGACGTGGAACACAGTTTTTTCCATGTGTAGGCCTAATGTTTTTTCCTTATGTAACAGGTTGTCGTTCTCAATGGAAAATTTGAAAATGATATTCATTGTGTAGACTACTATAAAAAATCACACAAGGATATTAAAGTTTACGTTTCTTAACATTTAATGTGTAATATTGTAACATTTGCGATGTAGGGAAAATATAGCCTATGTCTCTCTCTGTCTTTGAAGGCCATCAGTCAAAAAACTACATTAAGGAGTTTAAAAAAGAATATTGTATTTTTAATAATGTGCTTATGTGATATTTTGATAAGAGTTTTTAATATATAAATGATTTATTTTATGTGAATTTCTTTAATTTTCACACGATGAAAATTAGTGACATGTCCTTTCAAAAAACAAATGGATTCAATTATTTATTTCGAAATGAAATGTATCTTATCTTAAACTATGTAATACGTTAATTTTTTCTCAAATAACTTTGTAAAAATTGCGTGTAATTTTCCATTACTGAACTGTACTTCTGCTTCATTAATGCAGTAGCTCTGTTCCGGTTCACTAAACCTTGGGCTATACTCGTATATACTACGTTGCACCATTAGCTTATACTACTCTAAATCCCTTGCCCTACAGTCATTACCGAGTGGAAGTATGCAAAGTATATTGTTTTTAATGTACTGACATTTACTATCTCTCGCATATATCTAATAGCAAAACATGCTGAATTTATTTTTGTTATTAAATTAATGCTGAATTTAGTTGGAGGGCAATTTCTTTAATATGATTTTTCCAATTTAACACATCAATTTGTGAGCCAAGAAATTTGGTTGTTGTTGTTGTTTCTATTAAGGACCTATTATTAATTATTGCTCTTGAAATTTGCGAGGTTGAATTTGAACAGGATTTAAATTGGATTATGTTAGTTTTGTTACAATTTAATATTAATTTAATGACTGAGAACCAATCACGTATTTTGAGGAGAATTGCCTCTGTTGGAGATTGGAATGTGTTGGAGTTATTGGCTGTAATTACTATACTTGTGTCACCTGCAAATTATGTGGAATGACCTTCATCTTTTATTAAGGGGACAAGATCATTTATAGACACTAGAAAAAGTAGGGACCTAATGTTGATCCTTGTGGAATTGCATTATTAATAGTACCCATGTCGAGGCAGATTTCATAGTGGTGCTGATTTCGACTTTCTGTTTCCTATCGATCAGATACGAGTGAAACAATTGGTGTGCAACGCCTTTAATTCCATAATAATCTAATTTGTCTAGATGCATTTTATGATTTATACAGAAAAATGCTTTAAATAAATCACATAAAATCCCTCCAATTTGGATTTTTTTATTAATTACCTTCAGAACTTTGTCAATTAAATATAACATTGCATTTTCCCTGTATAACGCACACCCCGATTGAGGGTATCTCCTACGCTCATTCAAATCACAGTGTTCGCAAAGTGCACTCTGACAGACAACAGTTTGTAACTTTGTCCGTGTCCTTGACATGCTTGCTATATATGGATTCGATGAATCCCCTTACTTTTTGGTTTATGTGATCAGATTATTTGACGATACTCAGGATTCTGTGTGTTGTAAGGGACACTTATTCAACTTGAAAATTACCAAAAATGTTAGGCATTCAACATATTAGGCGTTTCATTTATATCTCAGTCCTGAGCACGAAATCTGAAAATATTCCTGGCATTAGAGAAAATTCATATCTTAATAAATGTTCACAAAAACCAAAATATCCATCACAACATTACCGTAAAAGTTTGAAATCTAATAAAATGTTGGAAGACGTAATTACCCTGCCGATATCGTTCACGCTGTTTTCTACCCGAAATCGCAAAAGCAAAATAAAATGAGGAAGATATAATTAGTTACCTTGCCTACATCGCTCAGGCTCTTCTAAATATAGGCTTGAAATGTTAACTTAATTTATCAAAATATAGAAAATATCAGCCAGTGTTAATTTAATACCGGAACAAGGAATGTGAGTCATACGTTTGAGTCACTACTGAAATGTTTATTATCTGGTACACATAGTCCATAAATTAAATTGCCCTGCACATTTCCAAATTTAAATTCGTCTGGAACGTTCATTTTAGGTTTAAGGATTGCTGGCACCAAAGGAAGTAAAGAATCTGTCGTGTTTAGGCCTAAATCGTATGTGAATTTTTGCCATACCTGCTGTTAGGAATTCAGAATATTCCAAGCCTAAGGTCCCCCATAGACATACAGTTTGGTCTTCCATTCGCCCTGCACAGTTGAAGACTGAAAGGCAAAACTGACGTATGCGGTGTGGCTGGCCGACCAATCGTTAAACTGCAGGAAATCCGTCAGTTCCACCTGCAGGTCGTAGCAGGTGACAGGCGGAACGTACGTGTGTGACGATACTTGCAGGCCAATCGTTTATTTGAGCTACTGCCTCGTGTTCTTTCAGTTCTGTTTCGCGCTGTGTATCATTTCTGATTGTTCAAGAATGTGGATTTGAGTCCTGCTTGCCCAATTCTTCCAAGATTATCCCCAGCTGTAAGATGAATGTTAGATAATACTATGCCGCTAAATACCACCTCGCTATCAGCAATTCCATCGACGTCAAATAACCTGATACTTCATACAGTGTCTTTAAATAATAGATTACATGTAACCTCTTTAATTACCGTACATTAAGCATCGAAAACACCGTGATCTACTACATCGCGGGGAACACACATGTGTGTTATCGTCGGTCCGTGCCCGAGATGGACGCACTGCACCATGTCTATTTTAAATAAATCTAAACCTGATAAATGATTGCATTGTGTTTTCAATTGTGTAGCCTGTAAATCTGTTTCTTCCAAATAACTGACTTTTTCCTTGATTAACAAGTCAACAGTTCAACAATTACCTGGTGAATTGCAGAAAGAATCATGTGATTATTGTCAATACTCACTACATTGTACGTTTCTCTTTAGTTGTAACTTGTAATATTTGCCAAAGTAAAGAAAATTAAGAAAATTAAGAAAATCCCAGTCTGAGAATATTCCCAACTCTAGGTGTGATCGCTTTCCTCATGTTCTTATATTTTTACATATAGCGTAACGATACTTAACAATTCCAGGCAAGCTGAGTACTTTCATCCATTCCTAGGTAGTTGCTCCATAACTTGCGGCTTTTTTTTTTTTTCAATACACACGCGATAGCTACATATGAAAACAGTTCATTATATTTTAAAAACTGAACATAACCGCACTTCACTCGGCGATAGATTGGAAGACTGTGGCATACAATCTACAGGTTTATTTGCACGTGTATGAGGACAGAAAGTGAGAGGACAAACTGTTGAAGTTTTGCCTGTTAGGTCGATCGGAAGACCAAACAAGAATGTAACCACTAGCTCGTTGCGCAAACCACTGGGTTCAGCAATGCTTGTCTTCTTGAAAAGATTGTTTCATAGTGGGAACTAATTTTAGGCCGAAATTAATCGATACATCTTTAAAAGGTCCTAAATGTGACATTGCTTACATATCTAGCAAAATACATAAATTGACGTTATTTTATTTTAATTTTCATTACCAAGTATATTTCTTAACAATTACTAGTATGCAAATAAAGCTTTAAGGTATAAATCCCTGTAAAGTTGATTTGAATAATTTTGAGGGAAAAATTGTTCCGGGGCCAGGTATCGAACCCGGGACATTTGGTTTAACGTACCAACTGAGCTACCCGGGAACTCTACCAGACAACGATCCAATTTTTCCCTCTATATCCACAGACCTCAAAGTGGGCTGACAACCGTCAAGCAGCCAACGTTGAGTGCACACTAACTCTGTGTGACTTACCTTGTGGTTTTCTGTTAACGAACAGTGACGTGTATTATGCAAATCAAGCTTTCAGATAGCCTATAACTCCCTGTAAAGTTGATTTGAATAATTTCGAGGGAAAAATTGTTCCGGGGCCAGGTATCGAACCCGGGACCTTTGGTTTAACGTACTAACGCTCTACCAACTGAGCTACCCGGGAACTCTACCAGACACCGATCCAATTTTTCCCTCTATATATCCACAGACCTCAAAGTGGGCTGACAACCGTAAAGGTAAAAATTCCAGTGAAATAATGAGATATTCTACATATCAGGATTTCTTACTTGCCCCTTCTTTCACTGGACCCCTCAATGTCAGAAGAGATATATTTTTGAAGCTACTCACATTATAAATCAGTGATGTCAACGAGAGCGCAAGCGTGCTTCATCGCCCGTATGCGCTGTTCAGAGCACGTATGGCACGCAGGTACAAGTCACCAATGAACTCAAGGGTTGTACATTACACATTGAGGAAGAAGTCCTTCAGTAAGTTTTAGGTTGACTGGACTCCTGACTCCTTATGAGTGAAAGAGGCGAAAATGCAAATCAAGCTTTCAGATGTAACTCCTTGTAAAGTTGATTTGAATAATTCCGAGGGAAAAATTTTTCCCCCGAAATTATTCAAATCAACTTTACAGGAAGATATACCTGAAAGCTTGATTTGCATAATACACGTCACTGTTCGTTAACAGAAAACCACAATTTAAGTCACACAGAGTTAGTGTGCACTCAATATTGGTTGCTTGACGGTTGTCAGCGCACTTTGAGGTCTGTGGATATAGAGGGAAAAATTGGATCGGTGTCTGGTAGAGTTCCCGGGTAGCTCAGTTGGTAGAGCGTTGGTAGGTTAAACCAAAGGTCCCGGGTTCGATACCTGGCCCCGGAACAATTTTTCCCTCGAAATTATTCAAATCAACTTTACAGGAAGATATACCTGAAAGCTTGATTTGCATAATACACGTCACTATTCGTTAACAGAAAACCACAATTTAAGTCACACAGAGTTAGTGTGCACTTAATATTGGTTGCTAGACGGTTGTCAGCGCACTTTGAGGTCTGTGGATATAGAGGGAAAAATTGGAGACGGATGAGACACCATACAAAAGGAAAACATCGACATCCCATTTTGCTGAAAGAAATTGGTTTTACTCAAATATTAACATATTGGATTACTGTAAATTATTTTAGTGCTTGTGTTGATTTGTAAGAATTGTTTTTTTTTTTATTAAGAAAACTTTAGTGTCTTCTAAGTGATATGTGATGTTATGTTATGTTATGTTTGTATTTAAAATGAGTCACGTCTGTCAATATAGTATTGCTGTCTTCATATTAGTGCTGTATATCTAGGAAATGTGTCGTGACAGAAAGGAGCTGATGTTTTCACTGAATTCAGAACCTCAAAGTGAGATGAATCCACCTATTTACACACCAGATACAAGAAAAAATTTCAATTTGTTGACTAGTGTTATTTATTTATTTTATTATTTACATTTATGTACTTATTTATTTTATTTATTACATTTGTTTATTTATTAGGAATAATTTAAAAACAATTAATGCTAATTAATTACCTATTGAAGAACAAACATTAGGGCTAAGTAAGAAATTAGTAAAGGCAATTGTGTAACGGTACAAATGAATTATACGAATTACTACTGAATGCTAATTACAACTATAACACTTTAGGTCTATTGTAAATCAACTACATTTCTGAAGATGTTATAATACTTAAAATGAGGAAGAAAGAGGCAGGAAGAACTTAACTTGTACAGCTGACTTAATACAACTTTCAGCTCTGCTAATATTTACCAAATATATTATTATTTTTATACATCGGTGTATCCCGGACAGTCGCGCGTTTGCCCGCCGATCCAGAGCTGCGCTCGGGCATGGTTTCGATTCTCGCTTGGAATTATTACCTGGTTGGGTTTTTCCTGAGGTTTTCTCTAAACATAAGACGATTCCATGGGACTTCTCAGCTTCTGGTCGCCAAATACCATCTCGCTCTCATCATGACGCTGAATAACCTAGTAGTTGATACAACATCGTTATATAACAGACTACTAATATTATTATCTCCATGCCATCGTTCTCAAGACTCATGATATAAACAATATTCCTGTTTCTGGTTTGGAATGGAGAGTTCTGTTACTTCTGGAATACTTGGATCGCCAATTAACAGTTTTTCCGGACGGTTCAGAAATCCTTTGTACACGTCAGAACGTATAGGCCAACCTTGTCTTAGTTTCTTCTTATCCACGAAGTGAAACTTTGAAGATGCTACAAAATATTACTCCGTAAAGCATGCAGGACAAATCGATTTCTCCGTATCTCTTCATTTCTCTGTATACATAACGCATATACAGAGATAAGCTATCTAATACCCATTGTACCTAGAATACCCAAGCTCACGACATTGTGCATATCACGTTCAGAATGTTATTTTCTTTGCATTTCTTAGACAGATATCTTTTCCGCTTCACGGAGATTTTTCTCCGAAGAGAAGACCCATAAAGCGAAACACAGTATTCGCATATCATTGCAACATTTATAACCGTCACACAGTTTTGATAAATTTCCTAGTGTAGCGCTTATTTATTATCAGCATATTCCAAATCTCAGCGCTGAGCAATCAGATGACATGGTGTTCGAATTTCAGCGATGACGTCATTGATGCTCCAGCGCTGTAGCGGAGCTTCCATCAGCATGCAATGGTGGTGGCAGATATGTTAATGGCTTATGGACGAACATGACAAGGGACAATACTGGATCAAGAAATAAATTGTTTGTGCCTTTTTTTTTTTTGAGCGACATGACAGTATGAAAATTTCTCATACGAGTACAGCCATCACGATAGCCATTGAACCCTCTAGCAGTTTTGTTCCTATTTCACTGAAGCGTGACGTCATTGATGTCCACTGGTCCGTTGAGATTCGAAATACGCTATATGATTAGTGCCTTACTCGTAGATGTATGCAGAAGATGCATCTGTCGGCCACCATATTTCATTTTCTATTTTTGTTCAAAATTTCTCGACAGAATGGATTTAATGAGAACTCCTTAACACTATTCATTTCGTTCATACAGATCATTATTTATAAACCTTGTCCGCTCACGCTGTGTTTTACGTGTCGGCTACTAAGCTTGCCGCAGCCCGCACTTCAACTCCCCTTTCCACTCTATGCCTGACAGTTCATGTTTGAACCCGTTCTCTGACAGTCCGACGGCACTAGAGATGGCCGATATTTCACAAACCGATATTTTGTCACAGGTATTTTTTTGTCACAGATAAACCTGTGACTGATGACGCGAAATATCTGTGACAAAATATCGCTATCGAAATCTGCTCCGTATTCAGTACTTTGTGACTGATATTTTCTCCTCTACGTCGTAGGTTTGCGCGTGCGCATGATACAATAACAGCAATCTGGCTGTAGTTTCTTCATCTTATTATAAATGATGTAGTTATTACACGATTTAAATAATAACACCATTGGTTACCAGTACTTAATCTTGTGTAAAATCCTGTCTGAACAACTGTTTTGTTTTGTAATTATTTTCCAATGTTTTTCCGAATAGTTATGTTTCATTAATGTTTATTCTCTGACTCAATATTATAATGTTAATGCACGACTTAAAATAATTTATCGATTATATTATATACAATAAAAAGTGTTAATTTTTAAAACGATTAGGATAATCATATACCTATCCTCAATTTCTTCATACTCAACTACATTTAAAAATGATCAACTAGTTCAATATCTATAATATAACCTCTTGGTACATGAGGTTAACTTTTGACATGTTACTGTTCAGTTAGGTAAGTATTTATTTGTTAATGGTACATGTACTTAATTTCTTTGTTGGATTTTCCCATATAAATCACTGATAAGTGGTGTGTATAGAGAAATCGTATTCATATTTCACTGCTCTTCAATATTTCCTGCTAATTTTTATCGATGTGACAAAATATCGGTGTAATTCATGCTACGTATCGATATAAAATATTGGTGTGACAAAATCACCGATAAAAGACACAGATATTTAATTGTCACAGTCACAGTTGTCACAGATACTTGAAAATATCGTTTAAGCTCATCTCTAGACGGCACTACTGTGCTCCAACCACGAGAAAGTCTTTCCGGAATGAAACGCAGGAGGGTGATGCTGTGAATGAATGTTGATATCATATGATGTAATAAGGTCACACACGTGGATACTCGTTTCTCTATTGGCTAGCTCTCACAGCACAAACAATAACTTTGACAGACACATGTTTATACTACCCTAGTTACAAAATTAGATCACTGTTAATCTCCTGGTCTTTTAATCTCTCCATACATATGCAGGAGAGCGCATGGTCTTTAAACTGACGTTATAACGATAATATCATCTATCTACTTCGCTCCAATAGATGACGCAATAGTAAGCACATTCCTTTCACAGTTGATCTCCTGGTTGGAGAACAGTATACATTCATTCTTAAATTCTGTGGCAACCGTGTTGGAAGATTTTCGTTGCCTCTGGAGTCTACACGCGCATCCGGCAGAAAGGAGGGCGCAGGAAGACGAGCTTCGTTGGGCACTGAGGCGCGGGACGCGGGGGGGCTCGGGCTACGGCGGATGCTGAAGCACGGCGTGGCAAGGGAAGCTACGGGCCCGCCGCAGAGTGGAAGGAACGGACGTAAGGGGAAACGTCTGGAAACATTGTTCCCGAAGATCGAAGGTTCGGGGACGTGTGATTTAGTAAATGAAAGCGCAGAG
Organism: Periplaneta americana; assembly: GCF_040183065.1. NCBI lineage: Eukaryota > Metazoa > Arthropoda > Insecta > Blattodea > Blattidae > Periplaneta > Periplaneta americana. Next base: position 109,901,364 of record NC_091117.1, read on the forward strand.
CAGCCTTCGAAGTTTAGTTTAGTCAGTCAGTGAATCAGCAGCGAGCGAGCAAGGAAGCCAGCCTTCGAGAACGGGGTTCGACGTGCAGTGAACTTGAGTGGGTCCGCAACTTTGGCAGCGTCCAGGCGAATGCGGCGTATCCGGAAGTCTTGGGTTCAAAGTGCAGTGAACTGTATCTGAAAGTCTTCGATTCGAAGTGCAGTAAACTGTATCTGGAAGGCTTGGTGTTCGATATACCGTGAACTTGAGTGAGTGAGCTAGAAGAACTAGCCAAGGCGAACGAACTGTAAACTGAGAACTGAGAGTTTTGTTTGTACATAGTGCTCTGTGAACATTAGTTGAGATTAGGAGTACATTGTTGTTCTTCTCATTAATCCACGTGAATAGTCATTGTCGTTCTGTGGAGTGCAATAACGACTACTGTGTTGCAGTGTTGAGTGGAATACCCATTGTTGACGTCTGTATGGTTGCTATTGAAATAAAAGTCTCATTGTTGAATTAAAAAGTTACAATACCATTAAACAGTTGACTTTAAAGAAATAAATTTTTCTGTGTAAACGTTATTTTAAATACGAATCATCACGTCGTGCGCATGAGGAATTAATTTAGACATTTCTTGATCAATTGTCTTCTTCCAGAACCGCTTACAAAAATAATTCTGATAGGGACAGATAGAAAAATGTGTTTATCTCTTTCACCATGATAATAATCTGGAAAGAAGCGCTTATACAAATTTTGGCCACTCGGCCGCAATTACGAGGGTCGTTAAGAATTAAGTTCGTCAGGGGCCGTTAACAGAAAAGAAACACAATTTCATTGCAAAAATTTATTGGAACAGACATAATAATCGTTGAACTATTTTTCAGCATATTTTCCACCTGAATTGAGACATTTGTCATATCATGAGATCGACAGGGAAGTGTAGACGGCTATCAAACGATGGTTCCGATCCCAGGCGGCTGATTTCTACGACACAAGGATACAAAAATTGATCCCATGGTACGACAGATGTCTCAATTCCAGTGGGTGATATGTTGACAAATAGTGCAACAATTGCTGTATCTGTTTTAACAATTCTTTCCAAAAAATTGTGCTTTTTTCTGTAAACGGCCGCAGGGAAAATCACTTTTGCACGGCCTCGTAATTGCGGTCGGGTGACCAAAATTTGTATAAGCACTTCTTTTTTTTTTCATTATTATCATGGTGGAAGAAAAACAATGAACTTTTTTATCTGCTCCCTTCAGAATGTTTGCCTCTTAGAGTCTAGTATTTAAGTCAGAGGTCATCAGCACAGTGCATCCACGGGCTAGCGTCTTTTACCCGCAAGGACTCTAGTGCATTCGTGGCTGCTGGCAGATATGTAGTATGGCGGAGTTTCGTTCGTATCAGAAATTGTTACTTGTTACTGCAATACAGCAATAATAATTTAATGAAGCACACAATGTTCACGTACGCAATCAAATAAGCATATTTTATATAAATAATAAATACTCAGCATGTTCGTTTATAACAGTGATGTCAAGGTCAAGAGTACGTAGAAGGTTCTGCGTGCGATCAAGCGCTCACTGGTTGCAATGAATCTATTCTGCAGACAGCAGCAGTGAATAAAAAGGGGCAAGCAAAGTGAACTCTATTGGCCTGTCACTGCAAGATGAATTGAACTGTTTTTAAATAATGGATAACGTGTTACATTCATACAAGACAACAAGAAATCGGAACATGTTTCGTAGAGTGTACCTCTCTAATAAATGCAATGAATTATAAAATAATAATAATAATAATAATAATAATAATAATAATAATAATAATAATAATAATAATGATTTATTTAACCTGGCAGAGTTAAGGCCATACGGCCTTCTCTAACACTCAACCAGGAGTAAAGACTGCGTTACAAAAACACTACAAATTTACAAATTACACTACAATTTTACACACAAAACTGAATAAGATAATAATAATAATAATAATAATAATAATAAGAATAGTAATAATGATGATAATAATAATAATAATAATAATAATAATAATACTAATAGTAGTAATAAAATAGTGCAGTACAAAGTATACAGTGAGTACAATATTTCTAAGTACACACAATAAGGAAAATTAAGATTATATATAGCTCAACTTATCACATTAGAGATATAACATTATCGGAAAATATGAAAACAAAAATATAAAATAAGTTGAATATCATTAGAACATAAAAAAATGTGAATACGTGGAAACATGCAATACAACACTAGTCATAATAGTAAGTTAGTAAAATGGTAGGCCACAATAAATAATAAACCTAGCTTCTCCTTAACTTATATAATTTCAGGTAATAGCTAGAATATAACTAATTTTATATAATTAGCTAACAATCCAACTAGTATAAAAACACTGTTTTACTGTTTTAAACTTACCAATATAAAAGTGAAAGAAATTACAGGATCTTGAACATAGGAAAAAATTAAGTAATAGGCCTGCAACAAATAATAAACATAGTATATTTTCTTTATCTTAGCAGTTTTAGATAATAAGGCATACCTAATTAATTGCTATGTAACTTTGCCTACTTAAGAATGTACTTATTATATGAACAGCACATTTCTAGAAACAAATTTAAATTACTGACTTCTCGTCTAATACAGAAGTTTTTTTTCTTGTCTTTGCCGACACCAACCTTCTTATGTCCGGCGAAATTATTTTTCCTGCAGCATAGCACGCATATTATCTTCTGATAATCTTGCTATTAGTTTTGATTTTTTGAGGTTCATAAGTGAGGAAAATTGCTCACATACGTTCTTACTGCCAAATACAGAAATAATTTGCGCCGCAAATATTCGTACCCTGAATATATCACCCGGCAAAGCGAACTTCCAACTTGGCTCTGTTCACGCAATTCAAAAAACCTGGACAGAACTTTTCCTCTGCTTAACCAAAGGACATCACAATGGTAAGAACCAATGTCAAACTGAAAATATATTGACGACATATCTTCACAATTTTTAGACAATTCATAACGAGTCTAAGCTATTAGCATCCATACTTTTTGTACTTTATTCTGTAAACTTAAATGCAATTCAGCAAGGAAGAACCTCTACACTACATCTAAACATATAGGCCTATTTATTACTATTTAATGTCAATAAAACAACAACATTTCATTACATCATTTAATAATTTCAGGTTTTTCACATTGCTCCTCTTTGTAAGCAATTGCTTTCCATATATCAGATAAAGAAAATTTTCGCCTCTGAATAATTTCGAGGGAAAAATTGTCCCGGAGCCGGGTATGGAACCTTTGGTTAAACGTACCAACGTTCTACCAACTGAGCTAACCGGGAACTCTACCAGACACCGATCCATTTCTCCGTCTATATCTACAGTTCTCAAAGTGGGCTGACAACGGTCAAGCAACGAATATTGAGTGCTCACTAACTCTGTGTGACTTAAATTGCGGTTTTCTGTTAACGAACAGTGACGTGTATTATGCAAATCAAGCTTTGATGCATATCTTCCTGTAAAGTTGATTTGAATAATTTCGGGGGAAAAAATTTTCCGTCGAAATTATTCAAATCAACTTTACAAGGAGTTACATCTGAAAGCTTGATTTGCATTTTCGCCTCTTTCACTCATAAGGAGTCAGGAGTCCAGTCAGCCTAAAACTTACTGAAGGACTTCTACCTCAATGTGTAATGTACAACCCTTGAGTTCATTAGTGACTTGTACCTGCGTGCCATACGTGCTCTGAACAGCGCATACGGGCGATGAAGCACGCTTGCGCTCTCGTTGACATCACTGGTTTATAATGTGAGTAGCTTAAAAAGTATGTCTCTTCTGACATTGAGGGGTCCAGTGAAAGAAGGGGACAAGTTAGAAATCCTGATATGTAGAATATCTCATTATTTCACTGGAATTTTTACCTTTCATCTGAGCCCAAGACTAAATAATGTGAATGATAAGAACTGGAGATAGATCAAAGGAATTGATACAAAAGATTTTGAGAAAATTTCAAAATTTAATATCTAGCGAAATTAGCTTTCTATATATAGACGGAAAAAAAATTATTTTAGATTTAAAAGTACCCGAAAAAAATGGAGAGAGCAATATGAAATCTTGATAGGTCTGAAGGGGAATAGTTTTTGTGCTGGGGCAGGAAAATGAAAGAAGACGACTTCTGTTATAATAATAATAATAATAATAATAATAATAATAATAATAATAATAATAATGTTGACAATAATACCAATAATAAATATAAAAACTTCTATGTCATTTTTATATTTAAATGTATGGCATACTAGTGTTTAATCAGAATAAATGTTATTATGTAATAGGACTATTTTTGTTAAATTTCGAAACTCACGATTAACTCGAAAACGTTAAGGAATGGACACATTTCGAAACAAATTTAAAATTAACGCGATGATTTCTATGGGAAGCCGCAGTTCTAACAGACAAATCTTTTATGCAAATCTGGCTTTCAGGTAGTAGCTCCCTGTAAAGAAGGTTTGAATAATTTCAAGGAAAAATTGTTCCGGGGCCGGGTATCACGACACCCTCAGAAGCTTTTGTCACTCTGCATACGGAAATCCGTCAGACGAAATTGCTCCTTAAACTCTCAGTTACTCGAAAACTAATAATGATTTTGAATAGCAATCACTTTTAAAACTAATCTTCAGTCTTTGTAAACATTCATCTCGCTCTGACACCATCTAAAGTAAAAAATAAAAAATGTTGCCTCTTACCAACTTTTGAGGATGTCAATGTCTTATTTTGATCAGATCACTCGGAAGTTAGTATTTTTTCCTCACTTTCCAAAACAGATTTTGATTTCGAATTTTTGTATGCTTTCCTTAGATATTTATCTATGAATCCTAAAAATTACAGTGTGTTTGATTGACTATAATAGGAGTTGCGACATGATAGTGTTTAATGGTGAGTCCTCGTCTGCTAGCTACAGACTACCCTCCATTGATCAGCCGCACCAGCTGAGGAAGCTTTCTTCCTCTCCATTCTGCACCCTGTGCATATTCCGATACACTCCTTACCCGATACCAATTTCAGCGAGTCCTGTCGACCACTGATTTAATGAAAGAGTGTTAATAAAAACGTGACAGAGTGTTCAACTTCAACAACGTAAATTGTAACTATTATTATTGTTGTCATTTTTTTATTTCTTACTCAGTGGGCCTAGTTATTATTGTCGCTAGGGGCCCATATCAATCTTGATTCATCCCTCAACATACGCTAATAGAATCACAAAGTTTACAAAACAAATCCTCACACATTGGAAAACTTAGAAATGCAATTGGAAACATTATAGTAGCTAAACTTAATCATATGAATCAGAATGTGTTTTCCCAATGCAATATCTGTTTTTCCGAGGGAGGACGATATTTCCAGCATCTTACATAAGGTAAATGTTTAATACTAGTTTTAGGAAGCGGAGTTGAAGTACAGGCGCCGCCGGCAGCGGCACGCTTAGTGGCCGAGACGTGAAACAACGCTTGAGCGGGCAAGATTTATAATAAAACACCCTGTAATGTAAGTCATTTGGTGAACGAATGCAAGTTTGTTGTGGAATGTCGCAAGCTTAATATTGATGTGAAACCATGGAGAATGCAGCGGGTGTGGGTGGACAGAGATGATCAAAGTACACTCGTCGCTAAGATGTTATCAGTTCTTTTATTATATCTCTGGTGGTGAATGATCGTTAAATTTCTAGTGGCTAATCTATGTCATGGGCATCAGAAAATTAAAAAAGCATTGCAGACTTCTGCTATCTATCTTCTCCTTCACTGCAAACTGTGACGTTACACAAAGACAGAGATATAATAAAAGATCTATACAATAATGCTCACGTGTTTAAATAACTAATCAGTACTTTATTCTAGATTTTACTTCAGGCGGTATGTAATCTTTAATAATTTTATAGCAGAGAATTTCTGTAGTATATTTGCGTCTCATATGGTTTTAAGTAGGATAAATTCTAATATTTTGTAAAAGAAGTTACGGCTTTGTCTGCAATTTACACACACATATTTTTTAAATTATGGTATTAGCAGTATTGAAAGAAATTGTGGATAATACAACCTATTGATCTAATTTTACTACTAAATGAAGTATAAAACGAACTTTAAGTATCTAACACTGAAGCAAGAAACAGAGATATAACAAATGGCTATTAGCTCCAAGGAATATTGTTTAAACGCGCCACTTGGTTCACGTGAAACACGAAATGGCATCGGTTCCAATAGAGTCCAGCGGTCGTCAGCAGAATGCACGCTCGAGCTAGCGTCTCTAACCCGCAAGCCGTCTAGTGCATTTATGGGAGTGGAGGGTAAACAATATTTTAGTGGCGGCTTTTCGTTCGTATCATAAATCACGTAACTCAGTGGGATTCAATAGTAATAATAGTGTAATGAAGCATCCAATGTTCACATGCGTATTTAAGTAAGCATATTTTACATAGTTAATAAATACTCAGGATTTCCGTTTTTAATGTCAAATAACTAAAAAAGTCACCTCTGAAATTGTGGAGTCGAGTCAAAGGAGGAGACAAGCTACAAATCCTGATATTTCACTGGAATATGAAGAAATAATTTTTCCGGACTAAATTCTATGACAACATAATTAATTATTCTAATGGTAGTTAGCTGCTCAGGACAGAGTTCCTCAGCAGCGTCCATTATACATTCTTTCAACGAATCACCATCTGTGAATGGTCGGAGTTTTCTTCCAAGACCCAGAGCAATTTTGTAACTAACTCGAACACTGACATCATCTTCTTGAACGTCTTCCTGTGAATAACACAAAGAATTAAAAAATCCTCAAGAACGCTAATGTGAATAAGGCCGGCAGGATACTGCATGGAAATTCTTCCCGGTCAACCACGAACCGTCTCGGACGGTATCGATCTGTGATGTCACCTGAAGTTTCGTCCACTAGCGGACAAGATCGCACATTTCATTCTTCGCATGTGTGAAGTCTGCTGTAAAGTCACTCATTCACGTGATTTGCTGTATGTCCAGCGTGGGTTACGTTCAATAATATAATTTTATTGTTACGTTGTATTTACGAGCATTTTCCAATCGAATTAAAAATGGATATGTATGTATGTATTTATTTACACTGCAAGTGGGCAAGCACCCCGATGGCAGTGGTATATACAATATTAACAATACACAATAAAATGATTACCAATACACAATAAAATTTACAATGCACAGTACAATTTTACAACACATATACTATTTTACACACAATACAATAAGAATACACAATACAATATAACAGAATAATAATAAAACATAAAATAAAATACCTAATTTTACAATACAACCTACATAATTATCTATAGGTCCTACATAAGTTTCAATAGTCTTTCACTTTACTCTCATCTCATTCCCTGTAGTGGCACTATGACGCATTTCACTGACACTTTAGCACACATTTCACTGACACTCTGTAACACTTTCACTGACACTATAGAACACATTTCATTGAAGCTATAAATTATCACTGATCGGAACTGTTCACTGCACTGTAAAACCATAACTTCACTGACTCACCTCGCTTCACTGATACAACAGTTCAAATAAGTCAAATAATTACATCCTTATGCATACTTATAAACAGAACTACATTTAAACTAAACATTTCTAGTCTAAGGCCCTCTTACACGCTATTTTTAAATAATTTACAATTCAAACCAAGGAAGTAAACTCGTCTGCCTAGATAAATACATGTCACCTTAAAAAATTAAATATTGAATGTCACCTTGATTTTAATTTTCACTTTATATACAACTTTTTAAATTATTCTTGAATCTCCTTAAGGAAGGACAGCCCTCAAAGACCGCTGCAGGTAGGTCATTCCAATCATTTATAGTTCTATTTAAAAATGAGAATTTACCTACATCCGTTTTCTGTTTCCTACATTCGATTTTAAAATCATGATCGTTCCTACCATAGTACGTTGGCTTTTCTAACCGAGCCGTTATGTCTACCCATGCTTTCTGACCTAGATGTGCTCTATACAATGATGTTATTCTAGTTTTCCTACGTCTGTTTTCCAAAGTTCCCCATTTAAGCTCTTTTATCGTATCGTTTCCATCTTCTCTTTTACCTTTAACAAATTTAGCTGCCCTATACTGGATTCTTTCTAAGGAATTTATCTGGTATATTCTATAGGGATCCCAACACGTAGTTCCGTATTCCATTAACGGTCGCACTAACGTTAGATATGCTATTTCCCTCGATTTGGGGCTAGCCTTTCTCAAGATTCTCATAATAAAGTGAAGTGCCCTCCATGCTTTACCCGTAACATTATCAACATGCTCTCCCCAAGAAAGTTTGGAGTTTAAATACACTCCTAGGTATTTACAACATTGTTCTTGCGGAATTACAACACCACTGAATTCGTAATTAAGACTAGTTTCCTCTCGGGTTTTACAAAATGTTATAGATTTACTTTTAGAACCATTTATTTTCATCCTATGCTTTAACGCCCAGTTATAAATTTTATTCAAGTCTGTTTGAATATCATCTACATCTGAATTATTTCTAATCTTTCTATAGATAATGCAGTCGTCTGCAAATAGCCTCAACATTTGATGTAATATTCTGGCATAGGTCATTTACGTATATTATAAAGAGTAATGGACCCAGAACGCTGCCCTGTGGCACCCCTGAACTTATATTTCCAATTACCGATATTTCATTACCTACTCTAACTCTCTGGGTTCTACTTTTTAAGAATTCTTGGATCCATAGGACCACTCTTTTATCTATTCCTAGCCTACTTAACTTATCTATTAATATGTCATGTGGCACCAAATCAAATGCTTTCGAAAAATCAATCACAACTGCATCGATTCTTCCGCCTCTATCTACCTCTTCAGCTAGATCCTGAACCAGCGACGTAATTTGACTATCACATGAGAAGCCTTCCCTAGAACCATGCTGGCGGTTGTAAAACCAGTCTTTCGCATTTAGAACATGACGAATATAATCCGATATCAAATGCTCCATGACTTTACATACGACAGATGTAAGGCTAATCGGTCTGTAGTTTCCGACATCTAATTTATTTCCACCTTTATGTATGGGTACCACTATAGCTGATTTCCAGTCACATGGAATAGCTGCATTGTTTATGGAAACATGAAATATATGCATTAAGTATGGAATTATGGCCTCGGAACCTAATTTAAGAATCTCTGTAGCAATACTATCTGGTCCTCGAGACTTCCGGTTTTTTAATTTCGTTATTCTCTCTCTAACCCCTTTGGAAGTTATTTTGAAAGTCGAATTTGGTTCACATTCACGGTCTGTGACACAACCACTCCTATCAGCGGGATTATTATTATTATTATTATTATTGAAAACCGAAATGAAATAGGAATTTAATAAGTCGGCCTTTTCTTTGTCATCAGTTATACTCTCTCCGTTCTGATTTCGTAAAAGCACTACTCCTTCGTTTTTTCCTTTTCTCCTGAGTACATAATTATAAAACTGTCTCCAATTGTTACTTTCATCTTCTTTTAAAATAGTTTTTAGAAAATTTTCCTGAGCTAACCTTTTTTCACACTCAAGTTTCTTAATTAATTCGACATATTTTTCCCAATGCTCATGGCTTCGTTTACGTTTGCTAAATGCGCGCCTTGTCTTTTTCTTTAAGTAGCGAATATAATTAGTGTAATATTCTGGGTCCGGATTTTTCTTAATTATTTTAGAAGGTACACATTTTACTAAACACAGATAGACTTGTTATGCGCATGCAAGGACCCCCACCTTTTATTATAGATTGAAAAAAAAATTATTATTAGGAGAAATTTAATATATAATGTATGGAAAGAAGTTTTGAATGAAATTTATGTACTTAAACTTCTATTTATGTGATTTTCTTCTTTTAAACGCATAAAATAATCGATCATTGCTACGATTTTGTCGTCGGCTGCTATCAGGTCGCAATTGAGAATAGCAATGTATGGAAAACAAACTACGTACGTCGTGGCGAAACTCTGTTCGAAACTGTGGACAGTTCTAGAAAGACTGAAACAGTCTTGTCCAGTACCAGACGGTCCGAGACAAAACTGTCTCGTCCAAGACACGATGGCCTAGGGAAACGTTCTGTGACTAACTGCACATCAGTATCGGAATAATCCTAATAATAATAATAATAATAATAATAATAATAATAATAATAATAATAATAATAATACCTGTCTTATATTGGTGATTTTAACTGCTCCACCATTTCGATTTTTTCGTTGTCTTTAATTTGTCGTATTCGTTAGCATCACAGTTGTCATAGTGACGCTGCAGGTTATATTTTCTTCTCTATCACATTGAGTATCTTACTGCAAATTAAACATCTCGCTACATTTTCAAACTCTGTAAAAAAAATGTCTCCTCCCATGAAGACTTACACAACGTAGGGGTGGAAGATCTACGTAAATCACTATTTGAAGTTTCTGTCATCGTGTACGTACAAAAACCACTCACAAGTGTATAGTACTTACTACTCTATTCTCCACTGATGGTCCGCATCACCTAAGGCCAGATTCCTCCCTCTTCCTCCCTCGAAGCATGCACGGAGGTGCAGGCTTCCCTGCTATCTTTACCCAATACCCATTTCAGCGAGTGCTAACGATCACTGCAATAGACGGACACTTAATTGCAATATCTAAGGCTATAACTTCGAAAGTCATTTGCAGGAGGAGTATAGCAGTGTATGTGACTGCAAGGAGGACCAGGAGGAAAAGGCAAATTCGCGCTGTGTGCCAGGACAGTTCTCACACGCCAGTCCACCAGGAGGAGTTCGGTACACCCGGGAATACCATTTCAAAAATGGACTATAAAATCAATCTGAACATGGCTAAGAAACGAAAAAAGTTCCACTTAGGCTATTTTTCATAAAGAATACTCAGAGCTGCAGCTATCCAGTGCACTCCACAAGACGATACAACTCACAATACAGCTAATTGCTTAGGCCTACCTACATGTATGCCATTGTAACCCTATAGAAGGCAGGGGAATAGGGCTCCCTAGAACTACTTTTGTTAGGATGTGAGCATGTTCGTAACAGGAATATTCCTGCGGGAAGAAATTTATTTGGGAATATTCCCTCACTGGGAATTTCTTTATTAATTATTCTTAATTTTCTTTACTTTGGAAAATGTTACAAGTTACAGTACAACACAAGGAAACATAAAATGTAGCGAGTATTTGGCAATGATCGCACAATTATTACTGATTATTACTACATTCCAACAGGAACAAACAGTAGGACTGTAATAAATAAAACAAACTGAGGAAGTATGTTAATTTTTGTTACAATTAATTTGATTATATATTATTATTTACCTCTGATTGAGGAGCTGACGGAATTAAAATTTGGAGCGAGTCTTGCTGGGATTCCAACTGTTTGTAGGCAACAATTTCACACGACTGTCCACAAGTAGCATATATAGACCTATAGGACCCCTTGTTCACTGCACATGCGCAGTATGTTGTAAGCGAAACTTACACAGTAAGGGAGCTCCAAATTTTATTTCCATATCTGTACATCTATTATCAGATAGTACATCTCACTTGACTATATGTGTCAGAGAATGCATCTGAAGTATGATTAATGTAATATGTTACTACTCAGCGATGTATGTACTAGGAACTGGCCACCCTATCTCATTATCTCTTGGCTTAGTTGTTCCATGAGTGATGCTTTATTGGTATCACTTATGAGATTCAATTTCTCTTTCGATAACAAGGGAAGACTTAGGAACGAACGCTAATGTTGGAGCCAAGATATTGTTACTAGTCCAAGGAACAGATTTTGGAAGACAATGCTAGCGTTCCTTCCAATGGGGATGCACAATTAGCCTTTTTGGTTGATATACAGGATGCCTTTAAGACTTCTTAAAACTCCCCCGTAACCTAACCTAACCTAACCTAACCTAACCTAACATAACCTAACCTAACCTAACCGTAACCTATGAGGTTCAAACCTGTCTTCACACAGTTAAACTAAACAAAAACATTATCATTATAATATATTTTTTTTGCTGTCAACGCCCTTTGCTTTATTAGAAATAATCAATTACATAAAGAATTAGGAGTTCAGTCTGTTTCTGAAAAAAAAAATTCTGTAGCTATCTTCATAAAGTTAGTTGATAAAAAAAATGTATTTCCATTTTCGACGAAAACTACCTCAAGATTTGCTTCTCTAATATACCTAAAGTATCCCCTGCCTAAAAAATTTGACATCATTTCATAATTTGTACTTACAGTGAATATGTTTATTAGTGTTGAGTGCTTCTATTATCAGGCAGTATATCTCACTTCACGATATGTGTCAGAGGAAGAACAATTATTTGTATGCATCTGAAGTCTGATTAGTGTAATACATAGCTAATCGACGATGTATGCAATGGAGGGGGAAAGGAACTGGCCACCATACCCCATTATCTCCTGGCCTAGTTGCCTTATAAGTGATGTCTTCTTGGTATCACTTGTGAGGTTCAGGCCTGTCTTCGGACAGCTAACTAAACAAAAACATTGTTGAGTAATCTTTTAGACTGACCTCTGAATTATTTTTATGTATTAATCTGCGCATTTTAATTCCAATCTGAAATAGCAATAACATTTATGATCGGTAAAAAAAAGTCATTTTGTAAATATGTTACACAGTTAATAATTATTAAGGATAGAGAAGATATCTGTGTCCATATTTAATGGTTTTCTGTGTTTTAAAAATGAAAAAAAGTTTGTAGTGAACATAATTCTGAATGTAATTCAATACTATTTAGTTTTAACAAATTCTCCATTCTGGTGACTTGGAATTTTTGAGGACATATTCTTGTTGGCAAAGTTCTCAGAAATGTACCCATTAATAGTCTGGCTCTTGTGGTCAGCATCAAGCTCCGACCTGATTCTCAATTTCATCGTGAACTTAACCCGGGCTATGGTAATGATGACCATAGGTAGGAAGTTCGTACCAAAACAGTAGATTTCAGTTGAGTACAGCGAGGAGTATAGATGTCACCCGAGCCTCGCCCTGCTACCCCTCGCTACAGACGATACACAGTATGTTCACGCAACGCATAGTGACATTCTGTGGAGCTATGTACAGTAGTGGCAAAAAAACCGGACCGACCCTTGCAGCTGATTTTAGAGCCTTGTTCACTCCAGAGCGTCGGTGCATATTCCTTGGACCCGAAACCACCTGTGCAGTTGAACAACAGCCACGCAGCTGGTTACTGTTTTGGTCTTCATTGAATGGCTCAGGTACAGTGGGCGCGCCGCTATCGTGCAAACGGTCGCAGGTTCGATTCCCGTGGCAGGTAATTTTCTTTAAAGTATACGACAGTAATATTCATTGTCACAGCTCATGGACCTAATTTCATTTTAGTAAAACAAAATGTGAATTATTATTTGGTCTAAAAAATAAAGATTTATTTGGAAGATGCATCTGGTCTTCCTCTAACAAAACAAAAAATATATAAAAATTACAAAAAATATAAAAAAATAATGAAATAAAATAGGCTATTGAACTGCTAACATTTTGTCCAATAGCCTTCAGCTTCTGTGTCAGCTTCTGCTCGCCTAGCCATGGAATCGACGAGCCTCCGAAAATAGTCAAGATCCTAGGCGACGTCCTCCCAGGTGTCAAGAACATGTTCCCAGAGCTCGTCACGATTCCGAGGTGGTCTGTCTGCAATCAGTTTGCACGTCCTTCTTTTAGTCTGGGCCACACATTTTCGATAACGTTCATATCAGGTGAAAGGGGAGGCAGAGCAATCTCTTCGATATCTGGCCTCTGTGACAACCAACTCTGAACGCCCATCGATTTGTGTACTGCGTAATTATCCTGCAGGAACAATAATGGTCCATCTGGATAACGTTCACGGGCGGAAGGGTAAAACATGTGCTGCAAAATATGAATATACTGATCCGTGCGCAGAGTACCATCTATCCGCTGTGGCATTTCTGCTCCGTCTCGAGACATCCACCCCCAGAACTTGACGCTAATGCGCCCCTGCTTTGGGTTTGGAGCCACATAAGCACGACTGTGCCGTTGACCAGCCTCGCGAGCAAGTCCTGCATAACTAATCGAGATCTGGGATTCGTCGGTGAAGATGACTCTTCCCCAGTCGACCCCATTTAGACTGTTAGCATATGCGAGGCGGTCTATGGCTTACTCCTCTGCAAGAGCTTGTTTACGAGCAGCCCTATAATTCCTATTACCCGCAGCCTTAACCAATTATATCCCAGTGGTAACTAAAGTTGTCAAGGCAATAAAGGTTTACTGAATGGTTGATTTTAATTTTTTTCGTTGTTCACAATAATTGGTGTAAAGATTAAAATATCCTCCACTAGTTCGAGTTGAGTTTTGTCTCATCCCTTTGTTACGTCGTTAGTACAGAAGAAATTAATGAGGAGTGCACACACAAGATTCTCGACTGCTACACATTCCTTCAATAATGTAAGTATAATTATATCTAACAATTGCTGCACAACAATTTAAATTACATAAATCTATTAAGAATATGTGCAATTTTATTATATTAACAAATTTTTAATGTATAACCTATCAAAATTTCATTAGAGTGGTTTGAATTTGTATGGCAACTTTAGTTGTCAGTGGGCATTTACGATTGTTTGTTTGTCCATTTTACAAATGCTTCCAAATTTTACCATTGCTAACGCTGGAAACGAACAATGACATAATATAAATTTTTTATAGCAATTCTTTCCTTCAGTACTGGCTAGTTAGTAGTTCGATTCCGTGCTGTAGTACATTTTTATTTACGTAATATCTGGAACTAATATATCTGATTTTCATCTGTTATTGCATTATCATTCTATAGATAGGCTATATATAAAACTGTAAGTATAGAGATTTTATACATTCATTATGAAGTAATTGGGATAAAATTGATGTTTATTTTAGGATTCCACAAAATTCCAAGAAAAGGAAAGATAAAATCTTTAACAGTTCATGAAATTCTGGATATTGTGGAAGACAAAGAAAGCATGGTGAATAACATAGCAATCGGTCCTCCATTCGAGGAGAAGGAAGCTGAAACAGATCAGGATTCAGACCTCTCGTATAATGAAGCTCAAGACAACGTTGACCATCTTCCAGCTAGAATACTTCGCTCTCGAGCTCTCCTAGAGTTTGACGATGGGTATCATTCAGATACTTCTGCTATACCTGCAATTACAGGAACTTTTGGAATATATACTATTCCTACTAAGACTAATGCTGCTACTTCTGCTATGGTATCTTCATCCATGGTTCCAATGAAGTCCAATGTTTCGTCAGCGACTCAATGTTCATTTGCAGGAAATGTTCCAATACAGCCTCGAAAAATAATGAATCTAACTACTTCAAATCTAAAATGTAGCAAAGGCAGCAGAGTGAAAACTTCAAAATGAAGAAGAAGAGTCCCGATATTCGACCAAATTCTAAAGATCTACTTATAGAGAAACAGAAAAATCCTCTTTATATGCTCTTAGACCAGGGATACAGAACTGGCGAGAGAGGGGTGGAAAGCATGGGGAAAGCGTTAGTTCCCCGTCCACAGTCTACCGGTGTTGAATGACGTCACTGTGGCCCGTACGCAATCACATGCATAGACACTGAATACAAATTCCCTCTCCTACCAAGTCAATGACGCAGGGGTGAAAGGAAGGAATGAGTGACGTATTCCGATGAGTGACGCAACGCCACAATTGGAGCCCACTTCTGCGAGCCTGTCTTAGATCCTCAGCAGCATCTTATGAGTAATTTGAATACCTCAAGGGAAGATATTCTTATTTTAATCGGTATTCTACTTCTGTCTGGGTACCACAAACTGCCATCAAGAAGGCTTTATTGGAAAAAAGATCCGGATCTTCATGTGCCACTAGTGTCAGAATTTATGCGACACAACTGATTTGATGAACTACTGAGATTCCTTCATTTAACAAATAATGACGGATTAGATGGTTCTGATTCTCTCTACAAAGTGAGACAACTCTTCCATATACTGAACGCTTCCTTCAAACAGCTGTCTGGCAAATATGTAAGCATTGATGAAAGTATGATCCTATGAACTGTTTAGCACCACGACAATTCATAAGAGGAAAGACTGTGCGCGTCAGATTTAAATTGTGAGTTGCTGCTGATCCATCTGGGTTTATCTTCCATACTGAACCATTTTGTGAAAGTTCAACTCGCCTTCATGAAACAGATCCTGGTCAAGGAAGTATGTTGTTTTGGGATTGGTTGGTCATGTGCAGTTACCATAAGGAACAAAACTCTACTTCGATAATCTCTTCACAACTGTAGTTTGCATTTTTATTTTTCCTGATGCTTGTCTCAAAACATTTTATGATGCATGAGGACTATTTGGTGCTGAATAAAATCGACTTTTCCCTTAAATTTGACATAATAATTATGGACAGAGTGAAAAATAATAGTCCAAAGTGATGTGGTGTTTGTAAATTTGTAAGTGCTTAATAAAGCAAAAGCTTTTATCGAAGTAAGATGTATTTATTTAACAATAACAAAATATTAGACACGCAAGTGCCCAGTGGCAACTAAAGTTGCCAGCCTAGAACGGAACTTTTGGTTGAAGGTACATGAATGATATAACATTTTGGTACTTAGGGTTCTTCCAGGATCACATAACAGAAATATCACGCTAAAATCTCATACAGGGAATTACGGGCATTAATGGGTTAAGGCGATTGCAACCGTCTTACGGCTTCCAAGGAATCGAGAGGCAGTTCGTAATTGACTTGCAGATAAAAAAGGGATTACGCTCACGAATTCGGAGCAATGCCCTGTCATCTCTTCCCGTTGAAACTCTCGGACGCCCAGATTCACGCCGTCTTTCACCCCCCCCCCCCAAGTTTCTAGGTATCGACGAGCCCACCTATTCGCAGTAGTTTTTGTCATTCCTAGCCTATCTGCAGCCTAAGATATGGAATATCCGTCATCTAGTAGAGCTGTCAGTCTGATACATGTTGCTCTAGCAGCGGCCATTTTGAGGAGAATCTGTTCATAGCATTCTGTATCGACTACAAATTTGTGAGAAGTTTCAACATATAACGTGATTTAGTAGCGAGTTTCTCAATCAAGTGATAGTTAAATTAAATTAAGAGATGTAACGGAAACGTTTGTTTTCACAAGTAATGCAAATTACGTGAAATTAATTCTAAATTAAAACTACTCGTAGGACATAGTCTCCTTTTAAATCACCTGTTGTATGATAGACTCTCAAGGAAGGTTGGTTCTGAAGTGATTCCGTAGCACAGTGACAGCACAAAAGACTGGTAACTAAAACTTTCGTGGTTCGATTCCTGCCTGGGAAAGAAACATTTTTTGTTCCTTATTCAAATTTATTCCCAATACTTTTCGATTGCAGCGATATTTTACTAATAAATTAACTTATTATTCCCAGAACATGAATTTTACCAGCTTATTTTCTAATGGCTTTCGAAATGGGCTACGTCAGCAGTCGAAACTACAACAATTTCAATAGATTACTCTCTATCTTGTGAATGCGGGCGTGGCATGCGTAGTGGCTCCGTTCGGGGACTTTGATTATTCCGTCGGTCCGGATTTTTTTTGCCACTACTGTACGTACAGTAATGAATAGTTTGAAGAATATTGTTAATTTATATTAATATTTTACGTTCCGAACAAAGTGAGTTATTCTGTTATTGTTGTATTATTTACGTAATGTTAATATTATGCATAATTCCAAAAAAGTAAATTAATTTGTTATTCAATAATAATGCAAACAGGAGTGTGTAACACGTTTATATTTCCCCGATTATTCTTCAAGTGATGACGTCTCATGCTGCTATGCATTCAGTTGCGTTACAGTCCAAGTTCAACATTGGAATTACGATACGAACTTCCTAGCTGTCATTACAAGAGAAATGAAAAATTTTTCTTCAAGACAATTTTGGGTTTAATATTATGTGCCACATACGAGATACACTATTAGATTGACAAAGTACCATATTTACGCGAATCTAATGCGCCATCGAATCTAATGCGCACCACAAATTTGAAACTTAAAATCATAAAATAGAGTTTTATAGAAAGTGGAGAGGGAGTAACAGTAGAGATGATAAAGAAGCTTTTCTAAATTTGAAAAAAAGAATATAAAGACCTACTCTTAGTAAAAAAGAAAACTTTCGCAAAGAATGAGCTTAACAAGCTGAATGTATTAATTAGCAATAATAACATATCAGCAGCATGGAAGGAAATTAAACGGGTGGCGAACTGCGAGAAAAAGACAAATGAAATTGGAGAAGATGATTGGGTGAGACATTTCAATGAATTAATGAGAAAATGTATGGGTGCTGAGAGTCCATATACCTGTGGTGCGGGCATAATTGAGATATATAATGAATTACTCGATGAGGATTTTAAATTAGAGGAACTTAGAGACTTTATATTTAAATTAAAAAACAAGAAATCTGCGGGAGTAGATGGTATTCCCAGTCAGTGCTGGAAAGAATTTAGTAGGCAGGAGAGTTGTTTAAAAATATGAGTGAAAATGTTTAACGGAATGAGAAAAATGTTCAGGATCCCGGACTCGTGGACTTCTGCAATACTTCTGCCAATTTACAAAGTGAAAGGGGACGAGAAAGATACGAATAACTATAGGGGCATATCACTCTTATCGCGCTTAGGAAAAATTTATACAGGTCTGCTAACAAGAAGGTTAAGATCATGGATGGAGAGGTATGGTATCATCTCCGACTTTCAGAGCGGATTCAGGAACAAAAGAAGAACAAGTGATAACATTTTGATGATTAAAACCATAATTGATAAATATCTAAATTCTAAAAGAAGTTGTATGTACTGGTGCTTTATTGATTTAGAAAAGGCTTTTGATTCAATTAACAGAGAGAAATTGTGGTACAAAATGTAAAAAATTGGTATCAGTTCCTTATTTTTAGAAAATATAAAATCTGTATATAGAGATGTGGGTTTTAGGATTAGGCTAGCAGATGGAAATCTGTCCAAATTGATCGAGCAAACGAGAGGAGTGAGACAAGGATGTAACCTGAGCCCCTATTTATTTAACATATTTATTAATGATATTTTAGATAATGTAGCAAATGTGAATTCTCATTGCCCAGTGTTAGATAACATACCTATTATGGGACTACTTTTTGCAGATGACTGCGCTATTGGAGCATTTTCGGTCAACGGGCTTCAAAAGGCGATTAACGAAATTAATAGCTTCTGTAAAACGTTGGATCTGAAAATAAACGAAAAGAAATCAAAATTCCTAATCTGCAAAAAGGGAAACGTGCTTATTAAGAAAGAGAAATGGTACGTGAATAAAATTCCAAATCATTTGAAATGAAGTATTTCTCTAATGCTCTTACAATCATTCAAACGCTCTATGCAACAACAGGCCAACGAATAAATACCGGTAAATGAATAACTGTAACGAAATCGAGAATCGCAGCAATGCGTTATGACGTAACAAACGATAAAATATTTGAATGAAGTTACCGGCGAACTACGTACGGAACGGATTTGCATTCGAATATAATGCGACATCAAATGTAATGCGCACCCCAATTTTGAGTACTACATTTGGACAAAAAAGGTGCGCATTAGATTCGCGTAAATACGGTAGTTGTTTACATGATTATGGTAAGATATACTGTATCTGTAGCTCAGTCGACTAAGGCGCTTGCCTGCCGATCCAGAGTTGCGCTAGGGCGCGGGTTCGATTCCCGCTTGAGCTGATTACCTGGTTGGGTTTTTCCGCTGTTTTCTCCAACCGTAAGGCAAATGTCAGGTATCTATGGGGAATCCTTGGCCTCATCTCGCTAAATACCATCTCGCTGTCATCAATTTCATCGACGCTAAATGACCTCGTAGTTGATACAGCGTCGTTAAATAACAAAGTAAATATATATATTGTATCATATTTCAGATTTGCTCCAGTAACGTCATATGACGCAAAACGAATATTCTCAGAGTACAAATATTGTCTTATTTCTGAACATAAAAGGAGTATTTATTATGATAAAATGAAAATGTTCATTGTTATTTTTTTTGTTATAATGAGGCTAGAATTATAATTGCATACTTTGTATGTTATTTTTATATGTAATTGTATATTAATTTAATTTGTGATTTACGAAGTTTATAGTTACAAATTATTGAATTTCTATATTATTCGTTTATTATTTTCTTCTTCTAAGGCTTTGACGATTGGAGCACATATTTGGTTACCATCCGACTGTACTACATGTTTGTCGTTCCTGTTCACTGACATTGAGAACTGCGCTAATAGACTTTTCATTCGGTAGAGATACCGTCCAAGCTCACACAACTTATATGTTTTGGTACCAACGTCCTAGCTCTTATGATGACAATTACATGTGAATAAATGATGGTGAAATGAGTCCGAAGTCCAACGTCGAAAGTTACCCGTAGGTTGCGGGAAAACCTGGGAGTAAAGTCACAACCAGGTAACTTATCCCAACCAATATTAGAACCCAGGCCCGCTCGTTTCACCATCAGATATGCTAATCATTACTCCACAGTGGTGGACATTATGTATGTATGTATTTATTTACACTGCAAGTGGGCAAGCACCCGGTGGCAGTGGTATATACAATATTAACAATACACAGTTAAAATGATAAGCTATACACAATAAAATTTACAATACATAATACAATTTACAACACATATACAATTTTATACACAATACAATAAGAATACACAATACAATTTAACACAATAATAATAAAACATAAAATAAAACACCTAATTTTACAACACAACCTACATAATTATGTATAGGTCCTACATAAGTTTTAATAGTCTTTCACTTTACTCTCATCTCATTCCCTGTAGTGGCACTATGACGCATTTCACTGACACTTTAGCACACATTTCACTGACACTCTGTAACACATTTCACTGACACTATAGAACACATTTCATTGACGCTATAAATTATCACTGATCGGAACTGTTCACTGCACTGTAAAACCATAACTTCACTGACTCACCTCGCTTCACTGATACAACAGTTCAAATAAGTTAAATAATTGCATTCTTATGCATACTTATAAACAGAACTACATTTAAACTAAACATTTCTAGTCTAAGGCCCTCTTACACGCTATTTTTAAATAATTTACAATTCAAACCAAGGAAGTAAACTCGTCAGGCTAGATAAATACATGTCACCTTAAAAAATTAAATGTTGAATGTCACCTTAATTTTAATTTTCACTTTATACACAACTCTTTAAATTATTCTTGAATCTCCTTAAGGAAGGACAGCCCTCAAAGACCGCTGCAGGTAGGTCATTCCAGTCATTTATAGTTCTATTTAAAAATGAGAATTTACCTACATCCGTTTTCTGTTTCCTACATTTGATTTTAAAATCATGATCGTTCCTACCATAGTACGTTGGCTTTTCTAACCGAGCCGTTATGTCTACCCATGCTTTCTGACCTAGATGTGCTCTATACAATGATGTTATTCTAGTTTTCTTACGTCTGTTTTCCAAAGTTTCCCATTTAAGCTCTTTTATCGTATCGTTCCCATCTTCTCTTTTACCTTTAACAAATTCAGCTGCCCTATACTGTATTCTTTCTAAGGAATTTATCTGATATATTCTATAGGGATCCCAACATGTAGTTCCGTATTCCATTAACGGTCGCACTAATGTTAGATATGCTATTTCCCTCGATTTGGGGCTAGCCTTTCTCAAGATTCTCATAATAAAGTGAAGTGCCCTCCATGCTTTGCCTGTAACGTTATCAACATGCTCTCCCCAAGAAAGTTTGGAGTTTAAATACACTCCTAGGTATTTACAACATTGTTCTTGCGGAATTACAACACCACTGAATTCGTAATTAAGACTAGTCTCCTCTCGGGTTTTACAAAATGTTATAGATTTACTTTTAGAACCATTTATTTTCATCCTATGCTTTAACGCCCAGTTGTAAATGTTATTCAAGTCTGTTTGAATAGACTCTACATCTGAATTATTTCTATTATGTCGAGATATTCGAAGCCTCTTCTACGTTGACCAACGGGATACCCTCACTGAACACTCAAAGACACCAGTCATGTTATTTTCAGACAGTTTCTAAAATATACTGTGTATAAACTTAAGACTGGCCGGACTCTCATACACGCTATGTTTCACATTCAGTTCCTTCCCCTTCTGTAAGCGTAACTTGTAATATTCTACTCCTCATTCAATAAGTGTTCACCATAAGACTGATTTCATCGACCTCTTGTTCTTAACGATCACGCTGCAGATGTAACGCAATTTGCTCGTCTATCAAGGTCAAGATAATGGCAGCAAGTTGCGGCTGTCGCAAGGAACAGGTAGCTATCTACTCCTACAAAACATCGAGCGGAATGTCGGAAAAAATGCCGTCCAGTTAGCGTTAGCCGGCAGCAGATCTTGTGTCGGAACTAGGTCATCAGTCTAGCATATTTTGATTGGCATGTTTTGTGCCCACTCTTCCACAGCTGATTTTAAATGTTTTGCTCGTCGCCATGCTGTGTATTTCCGTGCTGTCTTTTCTCTTCCCTTTCAGCGCAAATTTCCTATTAGATTTTGTTTTTTGTATCCTAGCTTACTCAGTCACAGATCTACAGATTGCGGGTACAATCATGACAGGGGGCGAGAGCTCGACCGTTCGGCGACAAATGTCATTTATGTATGAGAAGCTGCCTTTACTTCTCTTTTAAATTCATATAGAAGAATATGCCGGAAGTTTTTTTTTTCACTTGACACGCCATCTTCTTTAGCACACAAATAGCACAAACTTTCTTCAAATTCGCAAAATTCGCGTATTTACAAGCACAACACTCCAAATAACAGAAGACAAACGATACACAATCTCCTAACAACGCAGTGTTGTGATGAACATAAATGCTACGGATTTATGCATGAACTTAATAGTACTGTAATTGTATATATATATATATATATATATATACAATTACAGTACTATTAAGTATATATATATATATATATATATCTGTGTGTGTGTGTGTGTCTTTAGGAAATGTTGATTTCCACGGCACGGTGCAATACCCAAAAGTCTATTTCTAATAATATAGGTTTATTATTATTATTATTATTACTATTATTATTATTATTATTATTATTATTATTATTATTATTATTATTATTACTGTGTGAAAAGAAGTAATATATTCATAAGACCCTGCATTTGATACGAAATTAGATGACATTTTGATGTGAAATTAAAAATTTTGAGTGAACATGATTGAGGCAGAAATACAATAGAGGCTGCTGTGCTACAACAAAAACAAAACCAAAACAACAACAACAACATACAGTAACTTGGTCTTACTGTCCTTTGGAGGTTGATCGAGTTTGCTTTTTGCTGAAGTAGACTGAATTCTTACATCTAGTTTTCCCGTTTCAATAATTATATCTCAACATTGCGTTCACTTGTAACGCAAGTGACCAGACAAGCGGGTGAAGCAAGTGTTGCCGCCACCTAGTGACACAGTCGTCTGCCTTCTGTGGGTCACTTGTTTGTTGATCACCGATTGTATCACAGGGATCAAAACACGAACATTATGAAACCAAATTTGTCTTGTTTCAGCTGCAGTTTGTAAGATAAGTAATTAGTAAAGAGATATTAAAAGCAACTTTAAACTAAAGGTGTTACAAAGAGAAGGAGAAAAAACTAGTATTTTTAGGAAACATATGCTACCAATCAACACCCCTTTAATCGGTACATGGAAATCGAATCCAAACAAGTTTGAAGTTTATTAATTTCATAAATAGTTTAAACTGTGCAGCAAAATACGAATTTCAGCAAATACAGCATTAAGTACAGTAGTTCCTAACATGCCGAACAGGATTTGATAGACATTTTATTTAGTTTATTTTATAATGCTTTACCAACTACTATGATTATCAAGCATCTAAGAGAAATTAAAGTGACTATTACACTTTTACTACGTTATATTACTTTTGACCAATAAAAGGGTACAAAAGGACGTCTTTCAACCAATCATGGCTGCTTATCGCACAATTTTATCACTTCCCTAGCATTTGTTTGCTTTTATAACTTTCCTAGCATTTGTTTGCTTTTATAACTTTTCTAGCATTTGTTTTTTGTTTGCTAACATTTCAAACTGCAAATTATTTACGATACTATAAAACAGGCTTTGCGATCGTCATTTGTTTCCCCCATAGATAATTGATTGAAAATGGCGGCTCCGTTCAAACGTTTTGGTGAAGGTAAACATTAGTGAAATAGAATTTTAGTAAGTCATTTAATATCTATTTTATTGTATTAGAGTACTTTATTTCTTCTAATCTTTGTATACTTCCTTCAAATCGTGTAAGAGACAATTAAATCCCACTCAATTTTGATTTTCTCTAGATAAATAATAATAATAATAATAATAATAATAATAATAATAATAATAATAATAATAATATAATGTAAACAACAAGTCAGTAGAAATCAGACATAATATATATATATATATATATATATATATATATATATATATATATATATATATATATATATATCATACAGAAAGAAAGGAAAAAGCATAATAAAATGTGAACAGCAGGTCAAAATAAATTCGACATACTGTACTTATTTACTGGCTTTTAAGGAACCCGGAGGTTCATTGCCACTCTCACATAGGCCCGTCATTGGTCGCTATCCTGAGCAAGATTAATCCAGTCTCTATCATCAAATCGCACATCCCTCAAATCCATTTTAATATTATCTTCCCATCTACATCTCGGCCTTCCCAAAGGTCTTCTTCCCTCCGGTCTCCCAACTAACACTCTATATACATTTCTGGATTAGCCCATACGTGTTACATGCCCTGCTCATCTCAAACGTCTAATTATGTGCAGTTCTGTGTTGTGTAACTTTCTCCATTTTCCTGTAACTTCATCCCTCTTCGCCCCAAATATTTTCCTAAGCACCTTATTCTCAAACACCCTTAACCTATGTTCCTCTCTCAAAGTGACAGTCCAAGTTTACAGCCATAAAGAACAACCGGTAATATAACTGTTTTACAAATTCTGACTTTCAGATCTTTTGACAACAGACTGGATGATGAAAGCTTCTCAACTGAATAATAACAGGCATTTCCCATATTTTTTCTGTGTTTAATTTCCTCCCGATTATCATTTATATTTGTTACTGTTGCTCCCGTGTATTTGAATTTTTCCGCCTCTTCAAAGGTTAAAATTACAATTTTTATATTTTCATATCGTACAATATTCTCGTCACAAGACATATTCATATACTTTGTCTTTTCGGGATTTACTTCCAAACCTATGTCTTTACTTGCTTCAAGTAAAATTCCCGTATTTTTCCTAATCGTTTATGAATTTTGTCCTAACATGTTCACGTCAACAGCATAGATAAGCAGCTGATGTAACCCGTTCAATTCCAAACCCTCTCCTTTATCCTGGACTTCCCTAGAACAAAGTTAAAAAGTAAATGTTCTAGTGCATCTCCTTGCTTTAGCCCACAATGAATTGGAAACACATCTGACAGAAGCTAACCTATACGGACTCTGCTGTACGTTTCACTGAGACACGTTTTAATTAATCGCAATAGTTTCTTGGGAATACCAAATTCAATAAGAATATCATATAAAACTTCTCCCTTAAGCGAGTCATGTGCTTTTTTGAAATCTATGAATATTGATGTACTATACCATTATACTCCCATTTGTTCTCCATTACCTATCGAATATAAAATATGTGACCGATAGTTTATCTATTACGCCTAAAACCACACCGATGATCCCCAATAATTTCATCTAGGTATGGAGTTAATCTTCTCAAAACAATATTGGAGAAAATTTTGTACAAAGTCAACAAGAGTGATATTCCTCGAAAGTTACTGCAGTTAGTCTTATGCCCTTCTAAAAGATAGGTATGATTATAGACTCCTTCCATTGTTCTGGTACAATTTACTTTTCTCACATAGCAAGTAAAAGCTTATAAATTTCGTTAGATAATGCGCTTCCACCCTCTTGTATTAATTCTCGTGGAATTTGATCGATACCTGGAGACTTATAATTTTTCACATTTTCTATCGCAATTTCGATTTCTGAAAGTGTGGGTTCGGGTATAACTGGCTCAGCAGTTTGTATTTCAGTATTTTGTCACGATTAATTCTATTTGGCCTATGTATATTTAGTAGTTGCCCAAAATGAGACATAGAAAGTTTAAAAAAATAAGACAATTATTGATGATGATAATAATAATAATAAAAATACTAATAATAAATAATAATAATAGTAATAATAATAATAATAAACATTATTATTATTATTATTATTATTATTATTATTATTATTATTATTATGACAATGCCGCAGAAATGAAGGAAACAATAATAGGTCTAACCTCGAAACCCGCCATTACGGAAAAGTTTTGGTGAACCCCTTGTAATATATTGCGAACCCCTTATAATACTTTGCAAACCCCCTGGTTGTTCGCGAACCACAGGTTGGGAAACGATGGACTATGGCAAAGTTGACTAGGATCTACTATTGACTAAACTACAAACGCTACATCTTTTTGATAGTGCTATCACTCCTACCTTATTGGCTGCCAGCAGCGTGTCGTATCTAATAACCGTTTCTCATCCTGTCATCCTGGCGTTCTGTAGACAGAGGAGTTCCTCAGGGTTCAGTATTAGGCCCTTTGCTCTTCTCTATTAATATAAAAGGAATTTCTAAATCATTTAAGCACTATAGATATCAAATATATGCAGACGACGTTCAATTGTATATTTCAGCCCTTTCTGATGCACTAAATTACATTTAAAGTTTGTGTTACTGCAACCTGTGTATATTTTTGTGTGGCTTTACTTTGTTTATAGTGCTTTTCTCTCTCTCTCTTTATTTATTGTGTAGCTTTACTTTGTATATAGCGTATTTTTTCTCTGTTTATTTCTATTATTGTATTTGTATTCCTGGTGTTGTGGAAGAGGAGGCCTGATGATCTTAACTACATCAGAATAAATAAATAAATAAATAATAAATTATTATTATTATTTTTATTATTATTATTTAAATTAAATTAACTCCATAATGCCATTTGTTACATATGTGTAACATCGGGAATTTATCACTTTATTTCCACAATAAATTAATATATACCGCGAATGCCTGATTTACAGATACGCATCAACGTTAGGAATGCATTTGATTTCGCTACAATGGGAATTTAGTCTGCCAACTTCATTGTGTTCTAACAATATTAACAACAGTAGCGCGACCCGACTAAGGAACGGTTACATGGCCGATTTCAGATGTTAATGTTGAATTTCAACAAACTTATATTTAATTTTGTATTTTCAAAATAATAGCCTACTTCTTCTTTCCTTGTGTCAATGCAGTAAGTTGTCAGTTGTGTATCAGAATCTTTTCCGTTCACATTAAAATGGATTACTGGTTGAAAAATGGAAGTTTGAAAGGGAAACAAGGTTTAACAAAATCGCAAGTTAGTGTTGTGTCAACAGGTCATTCAACTTCTAGTGATGTGTGTCAATCAGACAAAAGTGAACCGTGTGTAAAGAAAAGAAAGTACGGTGATAATTGAGGCCTTCCAAACCCAAAAGAGCTAAGTGACAAAATTGTGTTTTTGGGAAAGAAGTAAAAACTGATTCATGCTTCAGGGTTTTAATATAACATGTAGCAAAAAAGTTTTTAACATACTTTTAATCATACTTTATTGACTACAGGTGTATTTTGTATTATAATTACTCATACACTTCACAAAAAATATTTGAAATTGAGATATTTGGAAAGAAGCTAAGTGCAACCTGATATTTATATTGAACAGAGCTAAGTAGGGCTACTGTGCTATCTTTCGAAACCATGCAGATTAAAGTTTGGCTGGTATTAGAAAAAAGTGAAAAATAAAGAAAAATTAATGCTACCAGTGCTACAGTATTGTTTCCGATCTCTGATAACGAAATTGAATGACATCATGTGTGTCAGGAGTCACACGACAGCTGAACTGTGGCGCGAGGTGACAGACCAGTAATGAGTGATTTCATAATTTGAGTGCACGGTGTATTCACAGTAGCAATGCCCAAGAAAATCGAGCCTTTTTAGAGAGGTACATAACAACCCATTCCGATGCCAAGTACAGTTACTTGAAAATAAAATAAGCCTGTAATAAACGAGGTTTTGTTATTTCCAAGAAAAACATCTTCTGTGTACTTATTAAGTTTGGTAAAGCTGGAATGGAATAATTTGTATCATCTTGTGGGGTGCGGCGACTTGTGACGGGGGTGGATTTGGTTACTTTTTCCACTCTGGAATTAATCCCATCCGAGCTTTGCCAGTCTTATTAGGTATACACAAGATGCCTTTCTTGGAAACGAAACCACGTTTTTTGCAGGCTTCTATGATTTTCACGTATCTGTACTTGGCATCGGAAAGATTTATTATGTACCCTTCCCAAAAAGGCATTGTTACTGTGATACACCGTGCACTCTGATTATGAAATCACTCACCACTGGTCTGTCACCTTTCGCCGCAATTCAGCTGTCGGTGTGATTCCTGAAGCACATGACGTCATTCAAATTCGTTATCAGAGTTCGGAAACAACCCTGTATTAATGTTCTTAGGTTATGAACATTGATGGCAGTAGGCATACAAATCTTGGTAGAACCTGCAACTTAGACGAAAAGGTTCAGAAAAAATTCTCGATTTTCTTGATCTATGTAAAGAAGCATTTTCCGTAAGTTTTCTTTCTTCACAGCAGACAGAGCAGCTGTTGCCGGAAGAGCTTGAATTTGGATCTTGGCGATGTTTTCCATTGTGACTCCTGGCTTCAGAATTTGTACGATTTGAAATCAGAGATTTCATTGAAACTCTCTCTGATTTCCACAACACCCGGTGCTGATTTCTCTGCCATAATCCAAGTAGTCTTAGAGATTTTCAATTTAGATGTGTTGATTATCAGAGATGCTGCTTCATCGATGTCAAAGAATTTTCCTCCCATGCGAAAAGTCTTGAATGGTCTAGTTGGTCTCGCTTCTTCAATGCCTGTAGCAACGTGTTCCAGAACTTGATTGTTACTTGTAACCTTCCAACGGTGTTGTATTACAGCGAAATCACGATCTGCAGAACCAAAACTGTGACCCACCATGAGAAATGTGTGTTCAATCTTATCAATCATTCCCATTGCAATGAAATAAAGGTACAGAAATATCATCATGCGGTTTTTAAACTGACCGCAACAGTTGTCATTCCAAATCACCATCTTCTTCTTTTTGACGTGATGAAATCCGTTAATTGTACGCAGTAAACACGATGCCATCTGATTTCCTCCACCAGAGCACATGACTGCATCTGAAGTATCTTGAATGTGGATCAATGAATCAGTAGATATAATAATATATTCAGAATATAAAATAAAAACATATCAAACAAGTATAATATGAAATTATGTTGCCTGACCTTGCCTCTTTACTTGAAAGTGGGTTTTCTAGAATATGTTTACAACTTCCAGTTACATATGAGTTCCCACTCACACGTGCTTTGTGCATTAACTGCTTACGGGAAACTTTTATTTGTGTTTCGTCATTAAATGCAGCAGGTTCCTCGATCATTATTAGCAAAAAGTACGCCAAAAATACAACAAAACAGTCATTAGTCCGCCTTCCACCGAATAGAATCAACTGCAAAAGGAGAATGCCACATAGCTCCTTTAGAATTGCAAAGGGGTCTTGACATAAATCCTGTGTCATTTTTTGGTCACTGTTGGAACTACTAGAAACTGGTTACGAACATATCTCTTTTAGCTATTCATTGGCGCTGGTTCATAGCTTACTTAGGTGAACAAAGTCAGTTTTGAAAAATTTGTCACTTAGCTGCTTTGGGTTTGCAAGGCCTCAATTACATTAGGTTTGGATTTTCATATATAGGTGACAAGGACTGTCTAAGACCACATAGTGTTTTTGTGGCGACATTCTTGCTGTTATCGTCGCGGCGTCATGC
Organism: Periplaneta americana; assembly: GCF_040183065.1. Taxonomy (NCBI): domain Eukaryota; kingdom Metazoa; phylum Arthropoda; class Insecta; order Blattodea; family Blattidae; genus Periplaneta; species Periplaneta americana. The sequence goes on from NC_091117.1 coordinate 109,931,415, forward strand.
TTAACATGCCGGCATCATACAATAACGTGCGGTGTGCTTTTAAAACAATTTTGCCGACCGATTGGTCCACTGTATGTTTCATTCTAAGCGTCATGTTGTCAAGTATACTTCCTCGATAAAAATAAGCACTAGTTTGTTATATTGTTAAATGGCTGTTATTATTATTATTATTATTATTATTATTATTATTATTATTATTATTATTGTTGTTGTTGTTGTTTCATATACGAGTACATTGACATTCTTAACCCTTAATAATAACTCTTTAATAATAAAGTTTAATCACATACCTTAATGTTCGTCCGCAGCACAAGACATTGCAACCTGGGTTTTAGTCCACGAGGATTAGACAAGTAGATGCCATTTTATAATGGAGGCAGCTTATTGGTTATAACATTGAAATTGAGGCGAGTGATTGGAGCGGCGACACAAGAAATTAAAAACAATAATACAATTAAATTTCAAAGACTTGCCGAATGTTCTCACGAGGCCGCTTAAAGATCTGCCGAATGTTAAGCATGAGACCGCGGCGATAATAACAGTAGTCTAAAACCTTCTCTACTTAAACACCATTTATAAACTAAACATCCCATCCACGTAAACAAATCTGCTGATTTTTTTTATACGAAAAGCTAACAAGTGGAAAAATGATTTAACTACTGTACTTTTCTATCCCTGCAAACAGTGACAATGAAAATGCTCTTGAAGCGTCTTACCGCGTTAGCTACAGAATTGCTAAAACTGCAAAACCTCATTCAATAGCTGAAGATTTAGTGCGGCCATGTATAAATGATGTAGTACAGTGCATGCTTTGAGAACCTTTCACAAAAGAAGTGAATATGGTGCCATTGTCCGACAATACGATCAACCGCCGGATTAAAGACATGGCAAATTATGTCAAAAATAAAATTTTGGAAAGACTTCGTGCCAGTCCTTCTTTTGCGATTCAACTTGACGAATCGACTGATGTTGCCAATTTACCCATTTTGTTACTTTTCGTCCGTTATATTAAAGGGGAGTGTGTAGAAGAGGAGCTATTACTCTGCAAACCCTTAAAAGAGAGAACTGCGGGAGAAGGTATATTTAAGTTAACCGACGAATACTTTCGCGAAAATTCAATAGACTGGACTCGCTGTGTAGGCATTTGTTCAGATGGTGCGAAATCTATGACAGGGTGTTATGCTGGGTTTGTTGCCAAAGTGAAATCGGTAGCGACGAACGCTTCTTGGTCATATTGTTGCATTCATATATAGGCTCTTATTTCTAAACGCATGCCCGATGGATTGAAATGTGTGCTGGACGATTGAGTGAAAATAATTAATTTTATTCAGGCTCGCCCTACAAATTTCCGCATCTTTGCAGTGCTTTGTAAGGAAATGGGAAGCATTTATAAGTGTTTATTGTCTCACACTGAAGTTAGGTGGCTATCTCGAGGTAGAACTATTTCCAGACTGTATGAGCTTAAAGACGAAGTTTACGCTTTTCTCACCAGCCATGCCTTTCACCAAGCAAAGTGCATTGAAGATTAAATCTGGTTCAGACTTTAGCTTATTTGGCAGAATTTTCTAAAAAAATTAACAGTTTAAACTTATCTCTCCAGGAGTCAAATATAAACGTTTATATTGTGCAAGACCGTATCGAATCATTCATTAAAAAACTTAATTTTTGGGAAACGTGTTTCAATAGCAATCAAACCGAGTGCTTTGATAACCTTCACGACTTCCTGGTGGAAAATGACTTCCTGGTGGAAAATCATCTTTCTTTGGACGAAAATGTCAAGAACATGGTTAAAGAACATGTGAAGGGACTTGAAAAAACCTTCAGAGAATATTTCCCTGCTATGTCCAATAATAACAATTGGATTCGTAATCCCTTCGAAGAGTCAACAATACATTTTAGAATCCACATTAAGCGTAGGTGAAAAAGAGCAGCTTCTTGAAATTTCCACTGATTTTCAGTTACAGAAAAGTTATAAATTTTTGTCATGAATTGATCTTTGGTTGAGTTTAAAGGAGTTCTCAGTGTTAACGAATAATGCCATAACGGCTTTATTACCCTTTTCATGCACATATTTGTGCGAAAAATCGTTTTCTTCATTTGCCTATTTAAAAAATAAATACAGAAACAGACTTTGTGCTGAAAGTGATTTGAGACTTTATTTAACTTTTGTGGTTCCTGACTTCAAAGCTCTGAGCCATGGAAAGCAGGCGCAACCCTCTCACTGAATTCCAAGGAAGAGGTGAGTAATTGAAATGAAAACTTGTATTTATTATTGCAACTAGACCTACATGTTGTGTAACTTTTAAGCCGTAACTAGAGTAACTATAGGTTTTAACCGTTAAGGTTTAAGTTAATTTAAGGCTGATCTGCAGAACTGTAGCTCCTGAGAGCGACTGCTTTACTCCGCTTTCTTACCCCACCCACCTTTTCTACCAGTGCTGTCATGACGTTCTAGTTACTCTCGGCTGCATCAACATTTATCGCGGCGGCAGGTATACAATACGCTATCAAGAATTACAAATGAACAGATAATAAAATCCTTAGGAACATATCTTTAGAAAATAAAAGAAAAATGAATGAGGGAAATAAATAAATTAAAAAACATGTAAAATAAATTTTAAAGTGTATGTGTGCATATAATGTAAGAAGGTCTACCTATGTATATATCGTCCTATTACTAGTAAAGCCGATTAAATCCACTTTTTGTGTAAAATAAGTTAAGTACAGTTCCTGAATTGTCTTTCCATGCTCTGTATTCTACTAAAATGAAATAAGTCCGAAATGTTGCATGCAGGCAACAAACCAATTACTTTATTTGAAGAATTTATTATGATTTTTCGTGGATTAATAAAGTTTTAATTCCTGTTTTTACAGAACTTGCATTACTGGTCTTAACTGATTTTACTAGTAATAGGACGATAAATAAATTGTACGTTGATAAGTGAGTGATAGCTATATGACCTGATGTCAATGATGTCATTCAACATTGTAACGCACTCCAGCCAAATAAATAAATAAATAAATAAATAAATAAATAAATAAATAAATAAATAAATAAATAAATAAATAAATAAATAAATAAATAAATATACACATATATATAAGTAAATAAATCACTACTTAAGTAAGTAAATAAGTAGGCCTAAAGAAGTAAGTAAATAAGTAAATAAGAAAATAAGTAAATAAGTAAGTAAATAAGTAAACAAACAAACAAACAAATAATTCGGGTACTACAGTTTAAAGAGAACTGGAACATGGCAAAATCTAAACCCGTGATGGAATACTACTTCCAAAGGAAATGGGAGTATGATTATTTTGTTGTTGAAGACGACAGAATTGCTTTTTTACTGTGTCCCATCCAATTTGTTTCTACTCGTCATTTCAATGTTAAACCACATTTCAACAAAGTCCGCATTAAGAATTATGGAATGCACAAACTTTCGGGTAAGTTCATTATTACGAACTGTATATTGATTATTGAGGAAAAATTGTGGCGGTGTCGTGTCTAGTTCCTGGGGTAGCTCAGTCGGTAGAGCGTTCGCGCGCTAAGCGAAGGCTCCCGGGATCGATACCCGGCCCCGGAACAATTTTTCCTTGAAATTATTCAATAGGAGAATAGTTTTCGAAAAATCTAATATAGATTAGGTGCAAAGAAATCTCAAGGAAACTACCGACAGGAAATTTAGCACAATTGTATACCTTGAAACGAGATAAGGCATTATAAAAACAATGAATTTATTACAATCCTTTTTGAAAATTTCATGCCGCCTCTGATGGACCTTTGACGTCCAGAGAAGGTAAATAACTCTACGCGGAAGTCGATCATCCGCAATAGAAGTGGAGTGAGGCTGACGTCATATTTCCCCTACTTACGAGTTCTGCAGGCCTGATTTAAGGTTATTAAACTTTTTGCTTGGAATTAAATTTTATGCAAGTCTTCTGTATGTATATTTAAAAATCAGTGGTTCACCCAACTCAGACCGTTGTGGAAGGGGTTGGCGAGACGAGAAAGGTTGGGAACCGCTGCATAGTCCAATAATACTAGTACAGTAGCCTGTCGTTTATCCATGACTGCGCGTATGTCCTCAGTAACATTCAACAAAGCAGTAGAAGTGCTATGGCCATTTCTGAATCCTGATAGTAAAGGGTCTGAAAGATTAAATTCTATTAGGTAGTCTGACAACTGCTTATGAATGATGCGTTCCAGGGTTTTAGATAAAACAGGAAGACTGGAGATTTGCCTATAGTCTTTGGCAGAAGTAGGTGAATTTTCTTTAGGAAATGGACGTACCAAAGCTGTTTTCCAGAGTTGTGGATAAGCAGACGTGATAATTGAAGAATTGAAAATATGAGTTATTATGGGAAGCATGACATCGACTAACTTATTGATAAAGACTATGCGTATGTTATCAGTGCTTTGTGCTTTAGATTTAATGCTTTTAAGAGCCCTCCTTACTTCAGAATCGGTAACGTGCGAGAAGAAAAATCTTTCGCGAGAAGGAAGAGGATTAGCTAGAAGAATATTAATTGTATTTAGTTTTGACTGTTTTTCAGGTAGTATAGTGGGAGGTGAGGTAAACTATTCATTGAGTTTATCAAGTGGTATGTTTATAACTTCAGCTTCTGATGCTTTCTTCCCTACTCCCATATCACGTAAGTTATTCCAAAGACACAGCGGGGGAATGGACGGCTCGACGAGACTCAGGGCGTGACGGCGTTTAGCATTCCTAATGCTTTGTGTGGTTCTATTCCTAAGTTTTTTATAGTTCTTAAAGTTTTTGGCAGATTTGTTGTGTCTGTACTTCCGGAAAGCAGCGTCACGTGACGTCATAAGATTACGAATACTGTCATTCAGCCATGGGGCGGGTCGGTGGATGACACATCTCTTCTTTCAAGGTGTATGTTTGTCGAATAATTATATTACCATGTCATTAAAGGTGGCAACTTTTTCGTCAAATGTGATTAAATTAAAAATAATATGCCATGGCATTTGTGGGGCGTCAGAAGTTAGTTGGTCGTTGTCAATGCGTTTTAGATCTCTGTAAGTAATTATTTTAGTTGCATTTTTTTGGGCACTGAAGAGAGTACTCGACAAAAATAAAATCGTGACAAGATATTCCTGGAACTGGTAACTGTCCTGAAGTTAGAGAGTTAAAGTTATGTTTTATTTAACGACGCTCGCAACTGCAGGGGTTATATCAGCGTCGCGGGATGTGCCGGAATTTTGTCCTGCAGGAGTTCTTTTACATGCCAGTAAATCTACTGACATGAGCCTGTCGCATTTAAGCACACTTAAATGCCATCGACCTGGCCCGGGATCGAACCCGCAACCTTGGGCATAGAAGGCCAGCGCTGTACCAACTCGCCAACCAGGTCGACCTGAAGTTAGAATTCTATCAGGATTATTCGTAATGATTAGATCAATTAAAGTATCGGAAGTATGTGTGGTGGGTAGGATAAATCAAAACCTCTAGTGAGATTACTGTTGATAACACCAGCGAAATGAATCCAGGGTCCAGCGCTGAATGTTACCTAGGATTTGGGTTGAGAGAGAATCCCGAAGAAAATCCCAACCAGGTAATTTGTCCTAACCAAAATTTGAACCCGAGTCCGCTCGTTCTACGGTCAGACATGCTAACCGTTACTTCATTATAAATTCAACATGAATATACTCGTATTTTATATTTTTGTTTGTTAAGTGAACTGTTCGAAGACAGTTTGAACTTCACAGTTACACCAATAAGGCATCGCCCATGAGAAAAGTAAACCAGGAGATAATGTGGCAGTGTGACCAGATCCTTTCCACTCCAATGCATATTTCGCTGACTATATTACACTAATCAGACTTCAGATGCATACAAACAATTGTTCTTCCTTTGCACATATCGTCAAGTGAGATGTACTGTCTGATAACACTAGGGAACAAATGATAACTTTTTTTCTGCGGTATAAATATAAATATGCAACTTTTACTTATTTCGGTGTGCTGAATTCAAAAATGCATTTTGTCTTGCCGTACCACGTCAGGTTTTTTGGCAATGTAGCAAAACGTTATTTTGCCACAAATAAAATTATAAGTTACAGCGTGTTCGTAGAAATCATATACTGTAATTATTTTGTGTATCTGATTTGTTAACACGTTCATCTATTTTTTTCTACGATGTATAACAATAAAATAAACAGTTAAGAATTCACAGAAACATTAAGCCTATATACTGTACAAGCAAAACATTTTACTAAACTAAATTATAAGAGAGCTCACCTTCAGAATGTAGCCTATCTTAGACGTTCTCGGTTTCGCTTTTTCTCTTTCCATGGAATTTTAGCGTGTGTGAAGTCCTCGAGAATTCTCTTCAACACTACAACAGTAATCGGCAATGATATTTGCATCTCAACGTCCCTGGTAGCGTGCTCTACCTCTTTTAGGTCCTGTGGAACCTTTCACCTTGCTCTTCGCTGAGAGCTCCTAAATTCGCAGGAAAGTAATCTATATGGTCCATTAGAAAGTGAAGCTTTAGGTTCATGTTACAACCGAACACTTTGAATTTGTCCAACATGTTTTCTACAATTTCTTTGTACCGTGGATCCTTCACGTTACCAAGAAATTTCTTCACAACTTCTTTGAATGTGTTCCATGCACTTTCTTCTGTTTCTTTCATTGTAAGTACTGGTGAAATTGTGGTCCATCATCAGCTTTCGAATTTGTGGGCCATCAAATATTCACTCCCTGATTTCAGCGTGTGACAACGAAGAAGAGTTCGTATATAAGTACTGGAAGCAAGAAAAATTTTTGTCTAGTGCCTTGACAAACTGTTTCATAACTCCCAGTTTTATAAGTAAGTTAACAGGGGGGAGCAACGAGACTTACATTGTTAATATTTTTGTCTGCTGGCGTTAGTTGCTTTCTTTCAGGCCAGTATACAATGTTCCAATGTTTGTTCCTGGCCCTGCTATCCACTCGCACAGGAAGCACGGAAATTTTGTGTATCTTCCTGTTGTCCCAATAGTAAACCAATAACCTTCAGGTCACTGGATATTTGCCACTCATGTTCATGATATTTAATTTTTTCGAAAACCAACCTTAATGTTTCATTTGATTCCACTAGGATTGTAGAATGTGGAAATGGTATTGACGCTAATTTATTGCCGTTAAGAAGCAATACTGCCTTAAACACAAAAAAATTGTTGAACGGATGTAAACATACTATAATAACAATGAGTTATCACATATGTCGCACACAACAACATAGGCGGTAACAGTGATAGTGTTTCAGTTGTTGCAAAATTTCTTTTGCATTTATCTCAAAACATGAACTTTGTAGATACGTCGTTATGACTCTAAACCCCCGAAATATAAATGGCATTCGGGAGGAAATTAAACAAAGAATAAATATAGGAAATGTCTGTTATTAGGTTGAGAAGCTTCTGTCTTCTAGTCTGCTGTCAAAAAATCTGAAAGAATGTATAAAACAGTTACATTACCGGTTGTTATGTATGATTGTGAAACTTGGACTCTCGCTTTGAGAGAGGAACAGAGATTAAGGATGTTTAGAATAAGGTTCTTAGGAAAATATTTGAGGCTAAGAGGGATGAAGTTACAGGAGAATGGAGAAAGTTACACAACGCAGAACTGCACATATTGTATTCTTCATCTGACATAATTAGGAACGTTAAATCCAGGCGTTTGAGATGGGCAAGGCATGTAGCACGTATGGGCGTATCCAGAAATGCATATAGAGTGTTAGTTGCCAGGCGTGAGAGAAAACGAGCTTTGGGGAGGCCGAGACGTAGATGGGAGGATAATATCAAAATTGATTTGAGGGAGATGGGACTTGAAGATAGAGACTGGATTAAACTTTCACAGGATAGGGACCAATGACGGGCTTTTGTGAGGGCGGCAATGAACCTGCGGGTTCCTTAAAAGTCATTTGTAACTAAGTAAGTACTTAAGTAAGTAAATAAGTAAGTAGTAGTAGTAGTAGTAGTAGTAGTAGTAGTAGTAGTAGTAGTAGTAGTAGTAGTAGCAGTTGGTCAAGGGCTCTTCAACTACCGGAAGTACGTTGCATTGGTGGGTTAAGAAACCATTTTTTGGGAGCAGGTCTAATGATGTCCGAAAGTCGGCGCCTATGGTATTTTCCACAATGAATAAAGTTTTCGTAGATGCTATTCTTTAAATTTGGCCCATTTAAGAGATACCAACATCTCATAGTCCGTTTATTGAAACATTAAACGTAAAATATAACCGAAATTAAAATGCAGGAGTTACTAATAACCTTGGTTAACTAATAACCTTATTTAACTTATACCCTAGTTTTTTGACTATTGCTCTTTAACGTTAAATATAAATCACACTCATTTCGTAATTATCTACTGTGAGCAGTTATCTGTCCAAGGAGGACACAGGTCTCACATTAAGGTTTTCTCCTCAATAATGGGCACGGTGTCGCAGAATTGCAGCCTTCGAAAGATTCTTTAAACTTTCGTGTAGGAGATCTCAGACAATTTTGAAGTGCTGCGGTCTCTTTCTACATGGCGTCGTGGGAACGTGGAAAGGAATGTCGACTACAGGAACTGTGTCGGAACCAGACAGCGGAACAGCGGCGGAGGCCACTTAACCTATCTGTAGAGATTGATGAATCATTCAGACGCTGTATCAAGTGTCGAACGCCTTTAACGTTCATTACATTATTGTTTTGGGAGCCACTCTTCGTGACGTGAAGACTACAGGGAAAAATAAAGTATAGGCCAGCACAACTGAAAAGCTCTGTTGTTCCAACAAGTAATGATACAAGTGACAGACTAGAGTCTCTAATCGCGATAACATCTGTCCAGTGGTGGAACATTTTTTATCAATAGGCAGTTTTGTGCATAGGTATAGTTCTAAAGAACATTATTATATAAATGTAAAGTAATTAAATAGTAATTATGTAATTATTAATGTGCGACACAATGTAAACTACATTTATTTACACACAGAATCTACAGTCGGATCCGTTTTGGAAGACATAAAAATACTCGTATAAAATAGCTATAATAATTATATTGAAAAGTCTGAGGCGGCTGTCTGCAGAGATGGCTATTCTACACACAAACCTCACTCCTACTACACGTAACATATTTAAACATTATACGATGTGAATCTTCAGAAACGGATTACATATTATATATCATACCGCAGTTGCAACAGGAATAAAATCATGGGCATGGTGTTCCAGGTGCATGACGTACTGTCTCTTTGGAAAAAAGAAGTTCGTGATTGCAGACATGATTTGATGCGGTCCTAGTGGGCCAAATACGTGGTCTCCAAATTCTCCTAACCTAAAGCCATCTGATTGATTTCTTTGGGATTTTGCGAAGAGCGCTGTCTAAGCAAAGCGATCTAGAGATATTGTTGATCTCAGAGCAAATATTGTCTCAGCTTTCGAAAAAGTTGAGGTTTAATTTGAACAAAACTCTCCCATTCATCTTGTATTTTACAGTTTTGACTTTGGTTTGCGAGCAAGAAAGTTTTCAATTCAGAATATAAATCTAAGTATTATCAGGATATTTTATAAGTAAATGCCTTGAAAACTTTGCAGCAACATGACGCAATCCTGACGAGTTATAAAAAAACTAACTTTCTTTCCCATGGAGTATCAGTGTAAACTTTAAGTTTAAGTGGTGGAGTTCTCCTCGCTTCTTTTCCAAGAGTTTCAATTTATTTCCTCTCGGTAGATGATCCCAATCGTTACGTATACTTACTGTAGGAAAGCAATACTGGTTTTCTTAATTGCCATTGAGCAAGAAATTACAAGGAATGCATAAATTCCTACTGTTATCCGTTGAAAATTGGGTTTAACTTAACTAATTTTTAATTATCGGTATTTATAAAATGGAACAGTATAGAGTGCCATATGTTCAAGTTCCTCTACAAAAGTAAAAATCTGCGAAACATTCTTTCATTCTGCAATGCAAATCGTTCAAGTCGCCTGAATGCAGTGACGTACGCAGAAGTTTGTCAAGGAGGGGATCCATTATTAAAATTGTTTACAATTTAAATTATAGGAATTTTAAATTTTGTGTATTATTATTATTATTATTATTATTATTGTTATTATTATTATTAGCTGCGAAGAAACATTCGCCAAAGTGAAATTTTCACTAATCTCGCGAGAATCACTACGCAAATTTTTGCTAGAAAAAATTGTAAAATTTAGCTTTAAAGTCGCTATATCAAAAAATCGGAACGATAATTTGAAATTTATATTAAAATTATGAACTGTCAAATGCACAAAAACGCTAAACGAACGTTTCACAATAAAGTTACACAACATTTAACATCTGGCCGCGAAACCAGGTGGCCAGGGTTCGATTCCAGATTGGGGCAAGTTACCTGGTTGAGGTTTTTCTGGGGTTTTCCCTCAACCCAATATGAGAAAATGCTGGGTAACTTTTGGTGCTGGACCTCGGACCCCGGACTCATTCCATCGGCATTATCACCTTCATCTCATTCAGACGCTAAATAACCTAAGATGTTGATAAAGCGTCGTAAAATAACATACTAAAAAAATCTGCACTGCAGAACTGTCAAAACAACCTTCTCCAAATTTTTTACAACAAGTTAAATTTTATATTGTGTCAACTTCATTTTATTACAAGGTCGATACTAGGTGTTAGGTCTCTCTGTAATAAAGATAGCATTGTTATAATTCGAACTTGCCGCAATACCAAGCACAGAGATTATATTGAAGGAGGATTAAGAGGACTACCCGCTATGTCGATGTAGATTTTGTTACTCTAACAGTGAAAAATTAGAGAAGGAAAAACGATTATGGATAAAAAAAATATTCAGGTCTTAGTAAGTAATTTCTTCAAAAAGTTCAAGGGGGGTTCAAACCCGGTAACCCCCCTTGCGTACGCTCCTGCCTGAAAGGAAAGAAACGAAACGTTCACTGTCAACATTGGCACACGTAGGTATACCAAACTGAGTCAAGAGCTTTGCTGCTCAGTTCACGGTGACTGTCAAACAAACTAGTCAGAACGTTCACAATATTTATCTTTGCATGTCGCAACATAATTTGATTGGTTTGCTCTTGACGTTTACTGCACCATTTTATGATCACTGAATCATTTTTATTTCCAGAGAACGGAATAGACTTTATTTTTCCACTAGGGTCGTAGTCACATTACGGTTAATGATGTATCCTGGACTTGAACACTTCAAAGCTGAACACAACTTGTTAGTCTGGTCTTCTGACATCACTAACTGTAATTTTATAAGCGCTAATGTTGCAGTGTTTTTGACAGGTGTTCTAACATTTCCCCTAATATCTTCACTTTCGATGTAATTTAGCTTCTCTTCTCTTTAAAAATGCAAATTATCCTCTTTTGTTACTTCAGAATTATAGAGCGGAAAATGTAAATGAGTTAAGTGCCTTAATGGAAGAAAACTTGTTATGACCATCAAAGTAATCTAAGCACTAAGGCCAGTGTTCCTCTAAAAGCGCTTTGTGCCACGACAGTTCGAAGTAGTTCTTGTAGGAACTAGCATCAGGGACTGTCGAAATAAAATTGAATTCTAAAACAAACTTACTAGACATTTGGTCAGTAATTGAGAATCGTTCATATATGGCTTCTTGTAAATACGAGAATATATATTCTTGTAAATAGTTATCTTATTCTATCGCAAAATATTTCAATATCCGGTAATTTCATCACCATGTAATTTTATTATCCTAGATTTAATTTGTACTTAAGTAAAAAGAATCTTTCTTTGTTCTTAACTTCCATAATAAATTGTCTAGTCTTTATTAATAGGTAACCTCTTAGTACTTTGACTTTTATTGTAATTGTAAATTTAACATTAATTGTAATTATAATTGTATAATTATGTTGTTTTCTTAAATATACTCCAACATGCTTGGAAATCTGTTTTTAGGCATTTACAATATAACGCTACATTGAAAAATGCCGACAATGCAATTTGTTATTATTATAAACTTTATGCCAATACTAGCGGAAAATCAGTATGTTGGTTTTTATTTTTTATTTATTTTTTATTTTTTATTTTTTTCTTTTTAGTTTTTCCATCACCATACCTCAACAACATATTTCTTTCGGAAAAGAATGCTATCGCACTCCTTCTAAGATCAATAATTTAGTGGAATACATCACTGAACTAGAAGGATCTTCATACCCGTAAATCAGATGCTACTAAACTCAGAAAGATAATGACAAATTGTAGAGTGGAAATTCTAAATGGGCTAAGTGCCATTAATGAGACCATGATCATCAGACAGCAATTGCAACTCAACAACTTCCATGTCACAGACACTGAAATCTTTGTACAAAACATATAATTTTTCATAATCTGGAAAATTCAAGCTGTAAGATGTAGCTACAGTTGACTTTTTTCTGAAGCTGTTTCATGTTTATCCTTACTTTTGCAAGTGTCTACAGTCTACCGAAGATTTCTAATGACAGCTTAGGGAAATCACGATAGAAAACCTAGCAGGAAAAAATAATTAACCTGATTATTTATAGACCTTTATTTTACAAGAAATGCTCTTCAGACTATGTGAAGATTTAAATCAGAACGCTTTAATTTCCTTCTTATGCAGTCATAGTGTCATCTACTGATCATCCATATTGATTGCGAAAAATCACTAATAAGCACATAAGACATAAACTACAAACAAAGCTGCGAGCGAAATCGCACTTAACCCGTTTAGAGAGTTAAATGTATGGTTCCTGGGGTAGCTCAGTCGGTAGAGCATTCGTGCGCTAAGCGAAGGGTCCCGGAATCGATACTCGGCCCCGGAACAATTTTTCCCTTGAAATTATTTAAACCTGCTTCACAGGGAGCTTTTACCTGAAAGTCAGATTTGCATATCAAATCACTGTTTGCCGAAAAGTTTTGATTTCAGGAAACATTGTACGTGAGTTTGAGATTTTGAATGTTTTTGCTGTGAACTACACAAGTGATTTAAGTCAGCAAACCCATACTTACTCCAAACCTCATTTTTTAGCCAGCAAAATAACCTGTTTGAAATTTCACAACCTGCTAACCATTCTACATTTTCATATTATGAAATAGAAAAATGTCTAATATATTGTCCGCTTTTTGTTTTATATTGTTGCACTAAATTCGGAAGTGGCTGGGTAGGTCTACCCTTATTCACTATATGTAATTATTTCTCTTCTAGTGGGCGAGAAGAGAATGAATTTTACAAAAGATATTTTACAGTATACATTTCCAAGTGATATTGTCATTAAATAAGTAAGTTAATTTAAATTGTTCGCCTACGCAGGCACACAGCTATGAACTCTAATAAAACCTAAACACAGTAAATTCACTCACACAAGCAGTCAAACACAATATTTTATAAGCAGAGACCGGAAGTTTAGGCGTTATGAATCATTAAAATAGGCAGGCTAAAAGACATCATAAATAGCTAAAATAGGCAGACAAAAGGCATAAATAGCTAAAATACGCAATAAAAGGCAATTACAAAAACCTTGCACTAGACCCACAACCTTGTACTTTCCACAAAGGGATTTCGGCAGCAAGAAAAGCTTTACATAAGTCGAATGCAAATTGAGATTTTCGACTTGATGTTGCAATTACTGTTGGAAGCAAAGAAATTTCTTCCCAGTAGCCTTGGAAAATGCATTTTTGTGTTTGGTTGTACTGATATGTTGCGATATGAAATATTTAGTTATCTACAACAACGTCGCAATGAAAATTGAAAGAAAAATAACCGTTAAAAACATCGTTAAACTGCACTCATTGTTGCCTTGTCAAATAAACACAAGGGATAATTACAACGCTTACTGTTATACATTTTTGCATGGCAGCACTTACTGTTGCAAAGAGAATATGAACTGACTAAAAGACAATATACATTCGGTGAAGTCACTTTCATTGTAGCGGTTAAAGAAATAAATTAAAATATACCTGTAGGCAATTTTTAATAATAGTTTAATAAATAATAGATAAATAATCAAATAAAAACAAAAAAAGCATTTATTTTGTAAATTAGTCATTTATATTAAAAAAGGCAGAAGAGGGCAACATAAAACTGTGACGTTTCAATCACAGAGGTATAATTCGTACAGATTTACTTTCATAATGAAGATAAATTTAACACATTTAAAAAGATATTCTGCCAAAGTTGCGGTCTCAGTTTGTAAGGCTACAATTGACAAGTTGAGCTGCCTGTATACAGGACAACCTGCAAGCTTGAGAGAAGCGAGTATCCCCACCACTTCACCGTGCGCGCGCAGAGAATGTTCTTTTATACGGACAGGACAACCAGATCAGACCTCATTCCACTTCGTCAGGGAGTGCGTAGCCTACGTTATAAAACGAAAGCCGTCCTGGGGATGGTGTGCACATTCAACCAGCAGGCATTTAAAATATTTAAATGGTAATAATTTGAAATTAGTTTTGCACTATATACGTCAACTTCCAATGACATTACACGGATTTAAATTGTGGTACATGAAAATTATTGTTGTATTATATAAAATAACTAAAAAAATGAGATTATCGAATTTACAGGGTGTCTAGCGCACGTCTTGAACACCCGCAATATACGCCCCTGATAATATGATCATATTTGTGAACGTTGCTTACAAAACGTTCACAAAAATTATGATTACGTTGAAGTTTCGTTTTGTTGTCGCTGGAAAGGTCAGTCAGTAAAATGTCGGCATGTTCAAAACAGGGCAAAACAAGCGTCTACACAAAGGACATTTTTAAGCAAGAGGGAAAATGAACATTTATCCTTTTTAGCACATGGATAATAGAATATACTTTTCGGAATTATCGGAAACGCGAAAAACTCAGGTCCTTACTGTCCTTACTTATAGAGAAAATTTTTATTTAAACATCATTTCTCTCTGCAAGGGCTGGCAGCATTTCTAAATGGCAGGCAATTTTAGATTACTGAGAAAGGGATGTGAATTTCTGTTAGGGGAAACCTGGGCAAAGCGGATAAGCTAAGAACAAACAGTGCCACAGGCTATATTTTGGTGCTCCCGAAATAAAATTTTCATGACATTGGTTGTGACATATGTTGTCCACATATATAAAAAAACAGCAATTCGTTTGTCGTACCTACGGACAGTGATGAGATTTAGGAAAGAAGATATAAGTAGTTAATTATTCACTTTGCCCGGGTACACGGGCAAAGTGAATATCCCCATAACATTTTCATATATATATTTAATTTTTATTCACTGATAATGAAATTAAATCAACACATAAACACGATGTTAATGAGTTATATTAGACGATAGGATATGTTATTTACATCTCATTACAGCACGTTAGATTAGTACAAAATACAAATTTGAACAAGTCGATGTTTCACTAGCACTGAAGACTTGGATTTCTTCTGCTTTTGCTCCTGCCCATAAGTTATTTCTCTTTCAACGTTTTTAATCGGTATAGATGTAAGAACTTCAGAGCGCTTATATTTTCTTCGTTGAACTCGTATCTTTCGAGCATCCACTTTTGGCACTGGTCTAAATCAAAAGAACTGACTTGGATTCTCTTGCTGACGATGTTGAGGGTTTTGGTGTAAACAAAACTGAAAATATGAGTGTAATTGATATATTGAATATTCCTTCAATCTCTGAAGATAACGACATCACAGAGGCAGTTGATTCTGAGTGAGCATTAACTGTTTCTTCAGCCGCTGAAGAAGCTGGCACCGCAGAATTTGTTAAATCTGAGCCAGCTGTCGTTTCGCTGATATCTATCTCATGTGGGCGATCTGTAAGTTGATCTGGAGCAAAATCTTCATCAACAAACACATTATGGTTGTATGGCCAGATAGCAGAACCAATGATTGGAAGATTTTATTTCTTCAAGTACTTTCTTCATGGCTTCTTCAGACCATTTGGCTTGTTCCGTCTTCCTCTTGAAAAATTAAACCATCTGAAAACACATTACGACACTTTTAAGTAAAAATTAAGATCAGTGTTACTGATTTATAATTTAATTAGTGTGACTTAATGCCTCCACTATGTAAAATGATCTAACACGCTTTATTACAGTAGACAAATACATACAAATATATAGCTAACACTTATATAGTCAAGTAAAGGTGGCAGGGCAGAGCGGATAAGTTATCCACTTTGCCCTATTCACTTTGCCCGCAGACGCCATTTCCCTTTTCATTTAAGGTTATACAAACACAGACGTCAATAATCTTCTTCGTAAGTACGGCACTTTAGAAGTAATCGTATCGCCTATATATTACTATCATATAACAAAAAATGGAGAAACTGCAGTTAGTGTCCCGCAAGAAATTTTTCAAAGTTCAATGATGGGACACTGCGCATGCGCAAGACACAGACAAGTAAAGGAGCTACCACACCATAGATAAAGCTGGTGCTCCAACAGTAACATGTACTTAAACCGTTTTAGCAGGTACGTTTCACAATAGCTGAGACTCAACATAACAAATGGCGGCAGTTATATTGCATCGTTTAGGGCCGTTTTCTCCAAAGATAGTTAAAATTGGGATAAATTAAACCCGTTCAACTTTACTATTTAGTTTAAACATGCTTCCATTTTCTCCATAAATATCTGACAGCCCACCCGTTTAAATTAATGTTGACACTAGATGCCCATGGCTTCTCATGTGTTGGCTATACTGAATAACTAGCCAATCGGAGCCAAGATTACTGATGGCGCGTCAGATTTTCAATATGTCAGCTACAGATCACGATGTCAGTTGTTTACAGAGAATTAATGCTATAATCAAATCAACGCGAATAAAGAAGGAATGCATCTACTAGTTTCACAAATAAATAAATCATTTATACCCATGTGAAGTGGTGTGTATCATTTAATCAGCTGTTTTTTTTTAATTTATTGGAAAGCGTTCTCGATTCCACTTTTCTCTGATAGGCAAGATCGTACAATAATTTGTGTCTTGTGTTAATGTGCATTATCTGGTGGCATGTGTGGATCCATTTTAATATAAAAATTAATTTCCTTTAGTTTATTCCTTTCCCTCCGAAAATCACGATCTTAATTAATTTCAAGAAGACAACTTCCAGCTTTTTAACGTGTTCGGTAACCCACTAAATTAGGCCTAACTGATGTACCCAGGATCTTGATAATTCTAAGGGAAATAGCTTTTATTTTTAACATTGTAGTATGTGACCTTATCTATTTATGTAATATTCACAGGCCCTGATTCATAATTGGCTAGAATGGGCAAATACCCAGAGCAAGGGAGCAAGAGAAAGTATTTTAAAGTAGGATGTTGAAATAATTGTTAAATACATGCTCAATAAAAATGAATATTTATAAATAATGTAATAAAAACAGCTTTTTGTTTGGTGAATTGGCACAATTATTGTTTCAAATTTTTGTTTGGTAATGGAAGGGATAAAGTTAAAGAAAGAGGTTAGGGTGCCAACATTTGCTCTGTCCTGTTTTCCAGTGACCTAAACCCAGGGCCTAAATATTCATTATTTTTTTTTCAGTAGGTTATTTTACGACGCTTTATCAACATCTTTGTTTATTTAGCGTCTGAATGAGATGAAGGTGATAATGCCGGTGAAATGAGTCCGGGGTCCAGCACCGAAAGTTACCCAGCATTTGCTCATATTGGGTTGAGGGAAAATCCCGGAAAAAACCTCAACCAGGTAACTTGCCCCGACCGGGAATCGAACCCGGGCCACCTGGTTTTGCGGCAGACGCGCTGACCGTTACTCCACAGGTGTGGACTAAATATTCATAATAGGTGTCATCCTCTTGTATTATTTTTATTTCAGTAAACGGTTGGTTGCACTGTATGATTGCTTCATCGTCCATTATGAATTTTGATCAGATTATCATAAGCTGATTAACGTACACTGTAAGGTCCTGTGTTTAGACATGGAGAATTCAGGGAAAAAAGCAAGAATTTTAGTCCAGTAGAAATTGATTTACTGCTCTCTTTACTTAGTACAAAGAAAGATATATTAGAGTGTAAGAAAACTGATAGTGTATCTTTAAAAGACAAAGAAAAAGCTTGGCAAGAGCTAGCAGAAAGTTTCAATGAAATTAGTGGACTGTAGTACTGGTAAGAGATTAAAGGGGGAAGTATGAAAACCTCAAAAAGACCTGTAAAAGGAGATTTTCCGAAGGTAAAAAAATACACATCAGGTGCAGGTGGAGGTCCGAATCAACCGAACTTAATAATAACTTATATTAAAATAAAAGAGATTATTGGCACAATACAACTTGAGGGGCTACCATCTGCATGTGACTCAGATTGTCCTGGCCAGTCATCACTACTCGCATCTGTGGAGCATCCATCTGCAAACATTGGAAAAGCACAATTTCCTCCTCAAATCCAATCAATTCAAAATTCCAATGTAATTCCCTTTTAATCTGTGAATCTGTACAAGTCTGTAGCATCTGAATCCCAAGCATTTGTCGCAGGTGACGATGCAAATCCCACTGATCAGGTAATTGAAGATATGTACCAATAGTATCTCAGGATAATATACAAATTAATGAAGTAGAAGCCATTCCATGTAGCAGTCAATTTAGTATTAGGGACCTGAGGAAACCTACTTCCACTCCACTCCTAGTAAAGAAGAAAAGACCATCACTAGACAGTTCATTGGCAGGAAAGAAACTTATGGCATTATGGCAAGAAAAACAAGTTCTGCAGTTACAAAAACAAGCAACAGAGGATCAAATTCAGTTCCAAAGGATGGAGCATGAATTTAAAGTACCGGTAACATAAATATGAGAGAAGAACATAGAGTGAAGATGAAACTCACAGAACTTCATATAAAAAAATAAGGAGTTTGATCATGAGATGAAAAGAAGAATTCTTGAACTTGATGTTAGGAATAGGGAATTGGACCTTAAAACAAACAGCTAACTGAAATCACAAGATTTTGAAGTAGTTATGGTGTTTATTTTGTTCAAGTCTATATGTTCTTTTTTATTTAAATTTAAAAATTTAATCTAACATATTAAATCACATTAGGTAACTTATATACTGATAACTTCAGTTTTGTAGTGGTTGTAATATGTTATGATATTTTCATAATGTCATTCGGTTTATATCATTCACTGTATTAATAATACCATATTCAACATATCACATCAGGCTATCATGCTACTTAAAACAGAAGATATTTAAATTTATGTAGCTTCTTAAATAATTGAATAACAAGTTAATCAGTAGGTAGTTTAACTTAATTCCAATTGAAAAACGAAATTTATTGCATGTTATCACCTATCACATAATTTATATATGGCTTATTTATAATATATGAGAAAAAAACAGTAGGCTAGGCCTAATTATAACATGACTTCAAAATGTTCATAAATCAATTGTTAGTTTCATTTCTAATTATTTTAATAGACATGAACATAATGTGACAGTATATTCCCTCCAGCTAATTTCTTATGTTATAAAATAAACACACTGCATATTTCAAGTAATTAGTTACTTTCTTTCATTGAAATCCGACATTAATATAATTTTGATACAAATGTAGATTTATTTCAACTTGTAACATCACTGCGTAATTAAAATAAAGTGGGATTTTTACATAAATTGTGACTACACTATAATGTGTTAAAATATTTGTGTATCAGTAGTAATATTTTATACAACACATGTCATCGTTAGATTCTATATTATGGCGGTTGTGTTGCATCTAAAGCTACACCACACAAGATAATATGTCAGATTTAAAAAAATAACAATTTTAGGCTTAATAATTTATGGTGTAAGTTAGTGGTACAGGGTACTGCTTAATTTTCAGTGAAGTAAAGTTATACTTTTGAAAATATCCAAGTTTAACATGAATAATAAACAATGTTACATGTACTACAGTGAATGAAACTTACTTTATGTTAATTTCGTCCCTTTGTTTCACTGATTCACAGACAAATTTTAGTCATGAACGTACTGATGGATAAGGTGCTGGTAATGCTTAATTTCCAGTGAAGTAAAGTTATAATATACTTTTGAAAATATGCAAGTTTAACATGAATAATAAACAATGTTACATATACTGCAGTAAATGAAACTTATTTTATGTTAATTTAATCTCTTCCTTCACTGGTTCACCAACAAATCATGGAAGTACTGATGGATAAGATGGTTTCGCCTGACATTATTTTCTGCTACATTTGGGTGGTTGTTAGCTGCTTGAGGGAAGTTATGCACAGTGTTAATGGCATCCAGCTGGTCATCAGTAACAGGAGGTATATTTTCATTCACATTGCAAGCTATATTGTGTAAAATAGCTGTTGCCACAATTACACTTTGAATTCTGTCCAATTTCAGTCTGATTCCAGTAGCTAAAACAGGAAATCTTTTCTATACCCCATAGCTCCTCTCTACTCTACTTCTAGTCCTTATGATGGCCTCCTGAAAAAGTTGTTCCTCTGGCGTGTGTGTAATTGTCAGTGGTGTAATGAGATAATTTTGTACAGCATATCCACTATCTCCAACTAGAATGGCTGCACCAAATTCTCCATCTTCAAATCGCCTCTTAATTCTTGAAGAATTAAAAATATGTGTCATGAGATGAGCCTGCCACCTAGCCATAATGTCTCGAATCAACAAGGAAGAATCAGACACAGTTTACACATTAATTGAAAAAAAAATTCCTTGCGATTTCTGAAGATTTCTGCATCTCCTCCACTGGTGATTGTATTTTCATATGTGTTCAGTCAATTGCACTTATATAGTTAGGAAAACGCGAAATCGTATAAATTCCGTGCTTAACCCTTGCCGTTCCTTTAGGTGTTGTTGGCATGTTGATACAACGCTGTGACAAATGTCCTATAGCTGTAGAAACTTTTGCAAGGACTGAGAGAACAGAGACTGGAATTAGAGTACAGAGAGTGGACTGAGAGTACAGAGAGTGAACTGAAAGTACAGAGAGTGAACTGAGAGTACAGAGAGTGGACTGAGAGGACAGAGAGGAGCCTGGGAGGATAGATAGAGCACTGAGGGATATGGAGTAAGCTAAGAGAACAGAGACTGAACTGAGTGGCAAGAAGGTGGAGAGCTAGGATGGTGAGTAGACCGAGAGACCAGAGAGTGGACGGAGGGGACAGAGAGTAGACAGAGAGGAAAGGAAATGGACTGAGAGGACAGAGATTACAGAGAGTGAATTGAGAGTACAGAGATTAAACTGAGGGGCAGAGAATGGAATGAAGGGACAGAGTGGACTGAGACGACAGGGAGAGGACTCAGACAACAGTATGTAGCCTGAGAGGATAGGGAGTGGACTGAGAGGATAGGGAATGAGCAAGAGGAGTGGGAATGAGCTAAGAGAACAGCGAGTGAACTGAGAGAAAAGAGAGTGGACACAGAGAATGTTGAGTATATTGAGAGAACAGAGAGTGGACTGAGAGGACAGAGAAGGGGCAGAGATTACAGAGAGTGAATTGAGAGTACATTGTGTGGATTGAAAGGACGGAAAGTGATACAAAGAAAACTGAGAGGATGGAGTGGGCTGAGGAGAAAAAAAGTGAACTGAGAAGACGCAGATTGGACTGAGAGGAGAGAGAGAGAGAGAGAGAGAGAGAGAGAGGACTGAGGTAGTAGAACAGGGAAAGGAAACAGAGTGGACCATATCAAAGAGAGAGTACTGAAATTACAGTGAGTGAGTACAGAGAGGACTGAGAGGAAAGAATTCTGAATCGCAGTTTCCCCAGTTCACTCTCAGTCCACTCTCTATCCTCTCAGTTCACTCTCTGTACACTCAATCCACTCTCAGTTTTTCACCCCACTCTGTCCTCTCTGTCACCTGAGTCCATATTCTGTACTCTCTGTCCTCTCGATCCACACTGTGTCTCCTCTCTGTTCTCTCAGTCCACTCTCTGTCACCTCAGTCTACTCTCTGTCCCTTCCCTGTTGTCTCAGTCACTTTCTGTCCTATCAGTCCACTCTTTGCCTTCTCAGTCCTCTCAGTCCACTCTCTGTCTTCACTCTGTCCTCTGAGTCCACACTCTGTGCTCTCAGTACACTCTCTGTTCTCTCAGTCAACTCTATCCTCTCTGTCCACTCTCTCTTCTCTTTATTCACTCTCTGGTCCCTCTCTATTCTTTTAGTTCACTCGCTATCCCCACAGTACTCCATCTATTCTCTCAGTCTCCTCTCTGTCCTCTCAGTCCACTGCCTGTCCTTTCATTCCACTCTCTGTAGGCCTACTCACAGTCCACTCTCTGTATTTTAGTCCACTCTCTGTACACTCAGTTCACTCTGTCACTTTTGTGCCTTCTCTGCCCTTTGCCTTCCCTCTGTCCACTCTCTCTCGTCTCAAAGTTCAGTTCATGAAGGAAAGAGGAGACTGAGACTAAAACAATGACTGAGAAGACAGTGATGACTGAAATTTAGTGGAAGGGGTTCAATATGTAAGGTTTTTTTTTAGATTTAGATTTTCCAGCAAATCCTTCATATCCACATTAATGAATTTTAATTTTAAGGGGCTCGAACTAAGGAGATAACACGCTCACTAGGTTCAAACTACAGTCCGATATTTAACGGAGGGGGTTCATTATGTATACAAGTTTAGGTTTTTCCTGCAATTCTTTATTCCTACAATAAGCAATTATACATTTTCAGGGCTCGAACTCAGGACCCGTCATTGGGTTAAAACTACAGACTGTAATGTGGCGGAAGATTTGCATTGTGTATACAAGTTTTTAGTTTTTCCTGAAATGTTTTATTCCTTTAATAAAAAATTATAAATTTTCGAGGCTCGAACTCAGAGAATAATACCGTCATTGGGTTGAAACTACAGGCTGTAATTTGGCGGAAGATGTGCATTGTGTATACAAGTTTTAAATTTTTCCTGCAATTTTTATGTCTTTAATGAAGAATTATAAGTTTACGGGGCTTAAACCCAGGAAATAATGCCGTCACTGGGTCCAAACTACAGACTGTAATTTGGCGGAAGTCCAGCAGTGTGTATACAAGTTTGTAGATTTTTCCCGGAAATTTTTATGCCTCTAATAAACAATTATAGCCTACACTTTCGGTATTCGAACTCAGAAAATATTGCCGTCACTTTGTCCAAACAAGAGACCGTAATTTGGCGGAAGATGTGCATTGTCTATACAAGTTTTTAGATTTTTCTTGCAATTTTTTATGTCGCTAATACAGAATTATAAATTTTCGGAGCTCAAACCCAGGATATAATGCCGTCATTGAATCCAGACTACAGGCTGTAATTTCGCGGAAGTGGAGCATTGCGTGTACATGTTTTTGGACTTTTCCTGTAATTTTTAATACCTATAATGATGAATTATATATTTTCGGGGTTCGAATTCGGCCTTAATTGGTTCCTATGTTGGCGGTTCCATAGATGAACCGTTCCTACCTACTACAAACATAATCTTTGTAATAAGACAACAGTATTTTACACTCGTTGCGCGTCTTGTACTCTGCTCGACCTGCATTAGGTTTTTATCGAGAGGAAGATTGGCATAAGTAACAATTTTCGTTACAGTGGAGGCAGATGAGTTAAGGTTGGTAGCGCAAAAAGCTCTAGAAATATGTTGGCACTCCTTCAGATGTTACAGCATAGCGGGACAAATACTGCAGTAGAGCCCAAAAAATTTCTGTAGTATTGTGTGCTGTACATTTGTTTCTCTTACCTTGAAATATTTTAAGAAAACAATGAATTTTCTTCAAACACACGCTGACTTCTTCTCTCACTAGCTAGAATGACAAGTCAGTTCCAGCAGCAAATTCTGGTTGGGATTCTTCCCCAACATAGCAAAAAGCCCTACCTCTTGGCGTTTTTAAGAAATATGCATTATTCTCTTTGCCCGGGTCTCCCCTACCCTTGCACGCTCCCTTACTACACTCTCCGCGTTTCGATTCACAGGCAATTGTCAATATACAGTCGAGCCGTTCTTATTTCCGGCAGCAAATCACACGACAGCTTCTGGTCAGCTGACACGCTGCTTCACTGGCAGTGGTTGTCGTCAAGGTTATGCAGACGACATACCGCTTCCCGCTCACAGTGGATGTTACTGGGTTGTCAAGTCTACCCTTGTATTCTTAACGAAGTTTTAGCACATGTCTAGTCTTAAACATCGAACGAAAAATTATTTCCTACCATAAATAATTAGTAATATATGAATACATAATATTATATATTATTGTTATTGTTGATCCTAGCATCCCAGGACACAGAAGACTTACCATGTTGTGCTATAATTGGTTTTCCCGATCATTTGAAGTAACGATTTTCGTAAATACAGAAACAATATTAGAAATTACTAAAATGGGAGAAAGCTGTAAAATATAATAAATAAACATTTTTTATGTGAATGAATAACTAAAACCACACAACCTGTAAATTAAGTAAAATATGTTAGTATTAAAAATTTTGTCGTGATAAGTCATTGCTACATAAAAAAAATTACACGAAGAACCTTGCCTAACGGTATTGTTCAATTTAGAGGTGCTACGCCTAGATCGCTACAATCATTGTTAGTACCTGCCGCCGCCATAGTTCTCAGTTTATTTTCTTCTTTTCCGGATTGTCCGTAATTCTCTGTCGTTATTTGAGAAACCGTGAACTTGTTCACATCACACGCATCAGCTGTTCATTGCACCACTTGCATTAAAGGCAATAAACTACTCTTATTTTACGTTCATTTTCGAAATAATCTCTAACGCTAAGAATCATTTCTCTGCTTTGCGAATTGATGGTCTTCCGACTCCTCCGCGGCATTGTGATGCTGAAAACTCAGCGATAACACAGCACTAACAACAATACCGAGTGATTGTTCGACAATCAGCTATTAGAACTGCGTCCGTTCACTATTGGCTTGACAGAGATTTAGCAACACCGCTATTGCCTACCTTCTTCGCGCCAAAAGTCGAGAACGGCTCGACCGTAGTCTACTTGCTTTCACTGAACATCCCGTGCTTCCGTCTACAAGCAAATTATTGTCAACGAGTGTAGATATCCGCTCCAATCGTTATCAAAAGTAGTCGTCATATTTAGCTCGAAGTCCGAACGACAGGTCTCCAATTTCCAGCAGGTAAATATACGTCATTGTGAATCGATTAAAAGTGTCCTCTTGGTAGGCCTACGCTTTAATGTTAATTTTCTGGTACTACTGATTCATCCTTATTACTGACAATCCCACATCAAAGCTTCGTAGGAAAATCAACTTCCTTCTCCGGACTTGAAAACAATTTCTTCCAAGTTTAGATTCTTACCTGAACCCCGAAATTTCCTCCTGAGCTTATTCACCTTAATGTTTGGACACTTGCTGTCGTCTACAGAATGTTTCAGAATAACTATTTCTAATTTTATTTTCAGAGATTACGTATCGAGATATAACGATATGGAAAAAAAAAGTGGATTTCAAGGAATCTTAACGTGAAAAGTTACTGACAACTATCTTGAAGAATTATTACTGTGATGTACCAAAGTACGTATGGAGTTTCAGTGCAGTAATTCTGCGTTTCCATATGGTGAAGAATCGGTAAAACGGAGAAAAATTCTCTCCGGCACCGGAACTTGAACCCGGGTTTCCAGCTTTACGTGCTGGCGCTTTACCCCACTAAGCCACACCGGATTCAAGCTTCGTTGCCGGATTGAATCCCTCTCTTTTTTTAAGTTCTACCTACCTACTGTGTTCCCCTTTGATGGCCTATCCTGTTGTACCGTGTCACAGTAGGGGAGAGTTGGATAAAACAGGATAGTATGATAAAACGGGATACCCGACTTATTTCGTTGGAAAGTGCTGCAAATTACCGAATGATGCGAGGATTTTGTTCTTAGACTAGAAGGGGACATTATGCAGTGCTCACATGCAGAACGAACACGTTAATTTTTGTTGTGTAGAGAAAAGTTTAAAATCAGCTGCTTAACTAAATTGTTTCGACTGATTTTAATTGGCACATTCTGGGATTAAATTTGCAGTGTTGAAGAGGTAAGTCTCTTATATAAATAAAACATTATTAGTCTTTAATTCTTTGTAAAGAAAACCCCTGTAGCTTTTACCGTTTTGTTGTAACGCCATGTTTTTCTTTACAACTCCTAGTCGGATAAAACAGGATACCCTATGGTTTGGCAAAACGGGATAGTATCCCGCTTTATCCAACTTGCATTGCATATGTGGGATTTCACTTTAAATTCTGAATTGAATATGTTCTCGCTATGACAACCAACAATGACAGTAGTTAGGAAGAAAAGGATGAAGACAACGACGAATTCCCTAATTCAAAATCTAAGGAGGCATGATGAAATAAGTGTACTCAATGCCAAGAATGGGCTCATCAGGCGTGCAGTGGTATAGAATCGGAAGACTGCGAATAATTCTACTGTAACTTTTGTAAATGAAAATTTCTGGAATACGACTATGAATCAATGTCAACAAACAGGATAGACATTACGTATAATACAAATTCATTACGTATAAGTTGATATTCTTCAGTTAAGCATTTAAGTTTTGCATCACCTGTAGAAGTGGTATTTACGCTCCACTTCAAGAAATATCCATAAAAACATTTGAAATATATCCTTTTAACTGTCTGAAAAACGTAAACAATATTGAAAAACAGTAGAAGTCTACCCTATAAACCGTCTGAAAAAGTAAACAGATGTAAACAAAAGTGCAAGAAATCTCATCTCTCAGCGAATAACTCAGGGTAAAACAGTTTTTCATTCTAAAAAGGTTGAACAATAGCAAGGCGGTCAATTACGAACTTCAACCGTGCGAGGATTGTTTCTCTATGTCAGGAAGGACTGTCTTCAAGGCAATTAGCGAGCCGCTTAGGATTGAACCAGAGTGATGTGGTACGAACCTAGAATCGCTTCCGAAACCCAGGTATTGTCGACGACATGTCTCGTAGTGGTCGTCCACGTGCAACAACAGAATTATTGCCACGAGAAACGCTGAGAATACTGCTGGCATGACTAACAATGACTTTCAAACTGCGACAGGGAGACGCGTATCCAATCAAACTGTACGAAACCGATTACATGATAGCACACTGCACTCTAGACGTCCATGGCGAGGCCCTACTCTTAACCCTAGGCACCATGGACAACGTTACACCTGGGAAAGAAATCATCACCAATGAAGTGTACAAAACTGGCACAAAGTTCTATTCACGGACGAATGCCGAATATGCCTTGTCCCAGATAATCATCCTCAACGTGTGTGGAGAGAATTAGGTAATGCTGCACGACTCAGACACCCCTACAATCAAATGCAGTAAGGTAGTGGGTCAGTGATGTTTTGGGGTGGCATTATGTGGGGTCACGGACAAAATTGGTGTCGATCCAAGGAGTGCTGAGGGCTCCACAGTATAGGGACAACATGCTTCAAGCCATATAGGCATCGTTTAATCAGCACTTCGCAAAAGGATTCATGTTTATCGACGATAATTCCAGAATTCATCCTGTGGCTGTTACCAATGACTTTCATAATCGTGAAGGAATTGCCAGGTTTGAATGGCCCGCATGTTCTCCAGACATGAATCCAATTGAGCATGTCTGGATTCAACTAAAGAGAGCCATTCTTGCGCGCCCTGACCCCTCACGCAATCTCGAAGACGTATGCAGATTTGCTGTTGAAGAATGGGACAGAATGAATCAACAGTTGACAAATGTGGTGATAGACAGTATGTCCACGAAGAGTCCAAGCATTATCAATGCAAGAGGAAGCACTACTCTCTATTGAACTTGCTAGGATAAAGATTTGATACTCCAGCCAATACTCAATTTCCATTTGGCCATCCACATCATTGCTATAATTTTGTCAACAACTGTTAAAGTAAATAAATTTTCATTCCTTAGCTTTCCTTCTTTTTATCTTTTATTGAAGGTCTGGTTGACAAGTGATGCAAAACATTTTTTTGTGTGTTTATTATTCATTGTAATAAAACACACACTTTTTCAGTTCCTTAACAATATTTTCTTTATTTTAAATAAGTATCCTGTTTTACCCAACTAGTCGGCCAAAACGGGATGCTTGCGCACTTTCCAAGAAAATTGTTTTCCCACTTTAGCTATATCATTAGAAGTGAAAATCAAAATGTATTATGAAAGTACATAGAATAGTGGATTCATAAGTAAAAATTGAATTGTTTCCTATCACTTCAACAGGAAATATACAAGATTCCGTGTTAAGTATCCCGTTTTGGCCAACTCTCCCCTACGTGACTTTGTGATTCAAGAGGGCGCCGTCGGACCCCGGCTACTAGTCACTAGTAATGAGTGCACCTCTGCAATAGTGATTGGTCATTGGGTCTACTGTCACACACAGTGACATTTACAGTTAATTATGAAATGAATTATTCATTTATTTCTTCAAGTACCCTTGCGTATAGGTTCAAGTGTCCTGTCATTTTGCTGTCCCTTTTGAATGGACGCTCTTCGGAACACGCTTCCGCTGTTCATGAAGGATGTACCTTTCACAATGTGAGGGGACATGTGATTCAACATAATGTCCCAATGCATTTCAATCTCGTTGTACGAGCATACCTGAACAACTTCTACAGGGAGCAGTGGATAGGGAGAGCAGGAGATGTTGCGTGGCGAGCTTGATCATTCGACTTCACGCCCTTAATCCTTTTTCTTTCTTTTGGGAAATGTGAAGTAATACACCACTCAAACTGACACCAGAGAGGAACCGACTATACGAGTATTAGCTGCTTTTCTTCAAATTCAAAACAGGCCGATAACCACTGCTACGACGGTATAATGAATGTTATCACGTTGAAGGTAAACACTTTAAACACCTGTAACTTGTCAGCAAACATACTTCTTGAAAAATAATTCATTACATAATTGTTAATGTCACTAAAACCCTTTGTTTCGATATCGCTTAGCTCCTAAACAAGGTATAAGAGAACATGGATTGTTTACACAAAAAAATGATCCTCATTACGAGATCTATCGATCCCAAAAGCTTGTTGCAGAGGTTATGAATCACCCTGTGTAACCATAATTGACGAGAGTAAAATATTTCCCTAACAGAGAGTTTGGGTAAAGGCTGGTTTCGTTGACAGTTGAAGCAGACTACCACTATTGATCTTTCACATGTTTGCAAAGACAGGGATTTAGAAATCTGTGCAATTGAATTAGAAAATGAAACATAATTTCATTATAATATGTCTATAAGGGTGATTCACGAGGAAAGGTAAGAAAGTTAGGATGTGAATTCTGAAGTCATTCTGAGTGAAAAAGTTCATATGAATATAGTTCCGTTTTTGGACGGTTACGGAGATATGGCTCTTTGATTTCACAAAAACTTCTGAGATTCCATTGTACTAACCCGCATTTAGAGACAGATAACGGACAAAGGTACTTTCATCGCACAGACCATCAACATACACAATATCGACGTATTCTGCAGTCGAAAATTTATAAGGCATCTTGAAAAACACAACTTAACACTTCCGATAACTGTACCTGTATAATTACTGTAGTGTAGGTAGCTGACTGAACTTCTGTGAACCGATAAGTGATAACGTATGTTGTGATATTTGTAACGCCCACCACCCGGTTTGCTTCTCTTCTTTTATCGACATCGCTCAAAATGCAGATTCCAATGTTACGTCATTCATCGGTGACCTTGTCTCACGTCAGCAGCATATGATAACGTCTGAATCACATTGGGGCGAGACGTTTTACCAAAAAAATGCATCTAGCTCCGCCATCGTTCGAAAACGGACCTATGTTCATATGAACTTTTTCATTCAAAATGGCCTGAGATATCGTATCCTAAATTTTTTAACTTTCCTCGTGAATCACCCTGTATAGAGCACCATCTGGAGACTACGAAATTTTATTCATTTATTGGAAAAGACACTAGAATACTTACAGAAACTGAAACGTGAATGCATTATTTGCGGAGACATCAATGTCGATTACCTAACAGAAAGCAATAGCAAAGATCAACTAAATTCATTGCTAGCATTTTTCAATTTAATATACACAGTAAACTTTCCGACCAGAATACAAGGGGATTCAGCTACTGCAATAGACAACATATTCATCGGAAAAGAAAAAAAAAATAGTTATATCTCAAACAACCCCATAATTAATGGTCTTTCGGATCATGATCCTTAACTCCTATTTATAAATATTAACACATCATCAAAAAAACCAACTAAAGTGAGATTCAGAAATATAAACAGGGAATCATTAAATAATTTTGAAATAAATCTTAAAAATGAAACATGGGAATCTCATGCAAGACCTAGAGATCATTATACATACAGAGCAGAAATAGTAATGATACAAACTTAAAACATTATAAAATTATTCAAAAATTTTACAGAAAGTAATTGAAGAAGCTAAAGAATTACACTATAATACAACAATACAAAACTCTGATAATAAAATCAAACAAATTGGAACATAATTAAAAAGGAAAGTGGACGATCACAAAGTAAAGTAACGAACTATACCCTTATATCTAACAATACAAAAACGTCAGACCCAAATGAAATCTATACTTATAATAAATCTGTAGCCGAAATTTTTCTGGTAATTTTCGATTTTCCAAAAACAATTGGTCCTAACATGTATAATTAACCACCCTGAAACCGAAAATCGCTTTTTTGAAATCTTTGTTTGTATGTGTCTGGATGTTTGTTACCTTTTCACGCGATAATGGCTGAACCGATTTATATTAAAATTGGAATATAAATTAAGTTCGTTGTAACTTAGAATTTAGGCTATATGGCATTTAAAATATTTTATTTAAAAGGGGGTTATAAGGGGGCTTGAATTAAATAAATCGAAATAAATCCCTTATTATTAATTTTCGTGAAAAATGTTACGTAACAAAAGTTTCTTTAAAAATAATTTCCGATAAGTTTTATTCTATGCACAATTTTGATAGGACTGATATTTAATGAGATAAATGAGTTTTAAAATTACAATAACAACGCCATCTTAAACGGCTGAAATGAAATAAAAACAAATGACTTCGTCTATAAGAGGCCTTGGACAACAACAAACGAAAGGTATTAAACATAGCCTACGGAGAATGTTTTTGTGTTTGTATGAAGTAATATCGAAAGCTAATTAACCATTTGTATAATTAATTATTATTTCACCATTGGAAAGTGTAGTTTCTCTAGATGGACATAATGCTATAATGTTATTACAGTAACTTCTGAGTGAATTGAGGACAGGTAAGATTAAAATAGCGCATTAATTATTTAAATTAAGTAACATATTAAACAATTTATCCTCCTATCAAACACTAATGTTCCCTGGATCAAATGTCTTATTTTAATTATGTAACTACTTTATATTTATTTCTAACGGGTGCAGCGGAGAGCACGGGTACGGCTAGTTGCAAATATATTTAACAATATCTTCTTACAATAACTGATAACCTCAACATCCCGCAAGATAATGTTAAGAGTATGATTAAATAACAAGCAAAATATTAAAAGTGAGTTCACATATTATAGCTGGGCCATTAATTTATTTATGTAACTATTCAATGTTCAATGGTACATTTCCCGAGAGATTAAATATTCAGTGGTTATTCCTATCTTCGAAAAGGGAGAAACAACGTCTCCAGAAAATTACAGACCCATATCACTTTTACCAGTCTTCTCTAAAATCTTTGAAAAAGTAATGTATAAAAGATTATATCAGCATCTAGAAATATACAAATTTTAGTCCCAGAACAATCTGGATTTAGGAAAAATAAAGACACAGAAAATGCAACATTTAGTTTAACTGACAAAATTCTGGAGGCAGTTAATAAAAAATTACAAGTTGGAGGGATTTTCTGTGTTTTATCCAAAGCATTTGACTGTATAAATCATAAAATGCTGCTAGTTAAATTAGATTATTATGGAATTAAAGGTGTCGCACACCAATGGTTTCACTCATATCTCATAGATAGGAAACAGAAAGTTGAAATCAATACAACTATGAAATCTGCATCGACATGGGGAACTATTAATAATGGTATTACTCAAGGATCAACATTTTGTCCCCTACTTTTTCTAGTGTTTATAAATGATCTTGCCCCCCTAATGAAAGCTGTAGGTCATCCCATATTATTTGCAGATGACACAAGTATAATAATTACGGCCAATAATTCCAACACATTCCAATTTTCAACAGAGAAAATTCTCTTCAAAATATATGACTGGTTGTCACTCAATATATTGTTTAAATTGTAACATAACTAACATAATTCAATTTAAATCCTGTCCAAATTCAACGTCGCAAATTTCTAGCGCAATAATTAACACTAGATGCCTATTAGAAACAACAACACCCAAATTTCTTGGCTTAAAAATTGATAATGTGTTAAATTGGAAAAATCATATTAAAGAAATTACCCCCAAACTAAATTCAGCTTGTTATCTATGCAAAAGATACTAAATATCAATACCTTAAAAACAATATACTTTGCATACTTCCACTCGGTAATGAGTTTTGGAATAATATTCTGGGGAAATTCCACAGATAGTAACAGTATATTTCCATTACAAAAAAGAGTAATTATAATAATAGTAGGTGCCAAATCTAGAGAATCATGTAGGACTATTTTCAAAAAACTACAAATAATGCCCATGGCTAGTCAGTATATCTTTTCATTAATAATCTTCCTCGTATGTAATCGAGAAAACTTTGTAACTAATTCAACAGTTCATAGCATAAATACACGTCAAAAAATGACTTTCATACTTCATCGGCAAGTCTATCGTGCTATCAAAAAGGTGTGCGGCATATGGCAGTAAAAATTTCCAATAGCCTTCCTATCAATATAAAAATGAAACTCAAAACATAAAATTATTTAGGGCCAAATTAAGGAAGTACTTAATTTCTCACGCCTTCTATTCTGTAGGTGAATTCATGACATTCAATAACACTTCATGAAATTGATACTAAAACTATGTGTTGTACTAGTAGACAATATTTTAAATCTCATCTGAATATATTTCATCTAGACTGTGACTATAAATTAAGACTTTATAATAGTATTACGTTTTTTTACTTGTTAAATATTCTAGCTGTAAGCAATGTATGAATGCCATGGATTGTTGATAAATACAATACAATACAATACAATACAATACAATACAGTGCCAGTTTCTTTTAGTTTCAAAATTCCAAGAATTTTTTTAGCTCTCATTTTATGAAGTTGAAAATGTGTTCTAGAGTATTTTTTTTTTACATCTTTAACATTTTTAATTTCCAGAAGGAATCCATGCATAGAGAACAAGTATCCGTTCTAGGATTTTCTAACCCAACTTAAAGTAGTTGTAATAAAACACTTTTGTATTGCGACAGTGAACACTTCACCAGTCCTGTTTTGACTCGTACCGTACTAAAACTTGCCCACATTTTTGTTATATTCAATTGAGGTGGCAAATACGATCTTGAACACCTTTACTGGTTTAGTGACTTTTCCTGCATCTATATTTATTTATTTATTTATTTTATTGCTAGTAAGTTTGAAATGAATGGAAGTTAATAAATACAATGAAGGATAAACTAGTCCACTCTTGAATGAGTAAGACTCGTGCTCAGGAGGAGATTTCTATACAGACAAAAATAAAATTAAAATTGAGAGTGAATACAGATTAAAAAGTGTTTAATATGTTTAAACCCAAACTATAAATCCAATACAATTTTTTTTATTATTTTGGAGAGGATTAGTGGTTAAAATAATATTGGACTAAAATTTGTTTAATAATCTGGGATCTTGACTCATGCTATGACAAAAAGCTGCATTGGTTTTACATTTTGGTTCAGACAAACTCAGGGAATTCATATTTTTAGTTCTATAAACCTTTCAAAATTACTAAAATTTCTATGAAAATATTTTAATAAAATAATACATTTGTTTAATGTTGAAAACTTAGAAATGTTCAAATAACAATTCAGTTGGGTAATCTTTCTGCTTTTTTTAAATAAATTTTTAATTTTTTTTTTTCTGTAGTAAAATTAACGGATAAAGGTTGGATTTATAAGTTCCACCCCAACCTATAATACCATACATAAATATAGTTTGAAATAATGCTAAATAAATTATACGTAAACAGTTAATTGACAAAATATTTCTTAGAACAACAAAGTAACATAATGTTTTACGTAATTGATTACAAATATAATGAATATTCCATTTTAAATGATTATCAATAATTATACCTAAGTATTTCACCTCATTAACTTAATTAATAACTGAACAATTGCAATTTATATCGGAACAATCAGAATATTATGCATTTTAATTTGTAGTATAGATGAAATTGGTTTATTACCTTTATTATTTAATGAAAATGGAATAGCTATTGTTTTATCTTTATTTAAGTGAATTTAAATCAAACAATTTTTTCGTTAATTTCAAGCCACAATATGCATTATAATAAGCATCAGTCCAAGTTTTTCCACTTAAAAGTAAAACAGTATCATCAGCATACGGATATAAATCACCTTCATATTATTTAAGGTCTATCATTAAAAGGTCATTAATGTTTATATTAAAAATAAAATCCGTCCAATGACTGTTCCTAGCGGAACACCTATTTTAATTTTAATAAATTCACTTAATTCATTATCAATTTTAGTAGCTTGAACTCTATCATTTAAATAAGATTTTAATAAATTAAAAGCATTATTTTTAATTCCAACACAATTTAATTTCTCTAATAATAAATGATGACTTACAGAATCAAAAACTTTTCTTATATCCAAAATTGTACCAACGCACTTAAAACCCTGATCACGCACCTTAATAATATTTTGAGTAACATTGACAATAGCATTCTCTGTACTACAATTTTTTCTAAATCCAAATTGTTAGTCAC
Source organism: Periplaneta americana (assembly GCF_040183065.1). Lineage (NCBI taxonomy): Eukaryota > Metazoa > Arthropoda > Insecta > Blattodea > Blattidae > Periplaneta > Periplaneta americana. The sequence goes on from NC_091117.1 coordinate 109,966,214, forward strand.
TCAATATATTCTGCTTATTTAAATGAGCCGTTATTATATTTTTAACGCATTTTTTCAAATAATTTAGAAAAACAAGAAAACAGAGATATAGGTCTATAATTATTCATATTCATTTTATCACCATATTTAAAAGCTGGTTTTAGGATAGCAATTTTTAATTTGTCAGGAAATTTGCCATGCAAAAAATACAAATTAAATATATGTAGGCTACAAGCGGTTTAGCAATATAAATTATTAGCAATTTTATTAACTTCGCCTTAAGCATATCAAAACCACATGATATATTGTCCTTCAAGTTTGAACTAATTTTCATTAATTCTTCTATTGTAACAGGGTGAAGCTGCATACATGAATTTATTTTAATAAAGTTATTAGATAAATTAATTTCATTATAGAAACTATTATTATTATTATTATTATTATTATTATTATTATTATTATTATTATTATTATTATTATTATTATCATTATTATTATTATTAGAAGAAGAAGAAGAAGAAGACGAAGAAGGAGAAGAAGAAGAATTCCCGCACCTATATTCGAAAAGTAATTATTAAATTCAGTAGCAATATTTCTTTAATCATTTATAACTAATCCATCATGAGTTTAATTTCGTTAATTTTATCATGAACCTTGGTTTGAATGTTACAAGCTTCTTTAATAGCTTTCCAAAATGTTTTCGGGTTATCTTTACAGTTTTATAATTTATTAGAATAATATTCAATCTTCAACGTTTTTATTAAGTTTGTCAAAATGTTTCTATACATTTTATATTTGTTTTTAGGTTAACATTAAAAGGCTCTTCCTTTAATTTTACTGCAATTTTATCTCTAGTTCTAATGGACTTAATAAGCCCTCTAGTGATCCATGGTTTAATATTTTTATTCTTACTGGATATTTTTTTTACTATATATTCAGAGTTATTTTGAATGTGCGTGTTTAAATTTCGGTATAATAAATTAAGACATTCATTTGGATCAGGGTTATTTAATATATTAAACTAAGGTTCATTAGTTATATCTAATATTAAGTTATCATAATTAATAATTTTAATAATATTATAATCATTATTATATTCTTCATATTCTTTGCCATTAATAAGCGAGATAACTGCACACGTACTATAATGATTAGTAATTTGACTGTGATAAACACAAGGTGTGAATTCTATTAATTTATTGTTACTTACTTACTTACAAATGGCTTTTAAGGAACCCGAAGGTTCATTGCCGCCCTCACATAAGCCCGCCATCGGTCCCTATCCTGTGCAAGATTAAGCCAGTCTCTATCATCATACCCCACCTCCCTCAAATCCATTTTAATATTATCCTCCCATCTACGTCTCGGCCTCCCTAAAGGTCTTTTTCCCTCCGGTCTCCCAACTAACACTCTATATGCATTTCTGGATTCGCCCATACGTGCTACATGCCCTGCCCATCTCAAACGTCTGGATTTCAAGTTCCTAATTATGTCAGATGAAGAATACAATGCGTGCAGTTCTGTGTTGTGTAACTTTCTCCATTCTCCTGTAACTTCATCCCGCTTAGCCCCAAATATTTTCCTAAGCACCTTATTCTCAAACACCCTTAACCTATGTTCCTCTCTCTGAGTGAGAGTCCAAGTTTCACAGCCATATAGAAGAACCGGTAATATAACTGTTTTATAATTAATATATTATAATTAATTTATTGTTGCTTTTAAAAAATATATGGACGAGACAGCTCTTGGTTAACGGCCTGGTTATGGCATTTAAATACTTCTAAAATCGAAATTCTTGTAATATGTTCAAATAATCATGAGAAATATGATCATAATTTTTTTCTTCCAATATTTGAATATTAATATCACCAATTATTAAATGGTTAATAAAATTTTTGTTATTGTATAAAAAACATTCAAGATCATTTTAAAATTCCGTTTTGTTTAGACTAGGGGATTTATAAATAGTTCTTCTTCTTTTATATAGGTCGTAACCTGTTTTTCTTCACGCTTTATCCTCGAGATTCACTAGATGTTGGTTGTAGACCATCTTTCCATCTTTGTTGCGGCCTTCCTATACCTCTTCTTCCTAGGGGTTTCATGTCACTGGCTATTTTTGTTATTCTATCATTCCTCATTCTTGTAACATGATTATTTCATTCCTTTTTTCTTCCTTTCACAAATTTTATTAATGTCTATTATTTCACACTGGTCTCTTACTTCCTTATTTCTCACCCTGTTTCTTCTCGTCTTCCCTATTATCGATCTTGATGTATTCATTTCTACTGTTGTATAGGGGAGAGTTGGGTAGTATCGGACAGTTAAGGATTTAGGGCCTACAATTAATTTTGAATTGAATAATTAATATATCATAAAAAACATACTTAATTTTACTGAATGTGAATGACAAAACTATGCAATGGTAACTTTAACATATGAAATTTAAATTCAGAGTAATCTTCTAAAATAGTGAAATCAAGAAGAGTGTCGGCTAGTACCGGTCACGCCCTAAACATTGTTATTTTTTATTGTCTGTGGTTAGAACAGTCAAACAAATTCACTTTTTGTATTTTTTCTGTTATTTCATACCAATCACATTTGTAAAATTCTCTAATTCTTTCGGTGTTAGCACAGTTCTCATGTGCCAAACCCTGGCAGAAGTCACACTTGATCCAGCTTTCCTGGAAGGCTTCACCGCAAATGATACATTCTGTTTCCCATTCAAAATGTTTTCCGTCCTTGGTTTTAGTTCTTGTTTCGACTTGTTAGCTCTTTCATTTGTGCTGTCATGCATTAATCTTTCCTTTTTTCCATTCTTCAAAGCCTGCTGTATCTCTTCTAGTTGAGTTTTGTTAAGGGCTTGATGAGAGTATCCCACTTCTGGCAGCTTCTGCAATTGATGAAATCAGTTTACTAATGCGATTAAAATAGGGAGTCAGAGGTAGTGTGTTTGAGCGACATTTTGACGTTGACGTTAATGCTGGATCAAGATGCTGATTGGGTGGTTTCAAGCATGAAGCATGTGTTATAGATCCAAAAGATGATTGTTTTGAGCTTGAGATTGGGAACAGCTGGAAAGAAGTGGATGGCTTGGCAGTGCACAACGTAGGTACTGGCTTAGATGCTGAAGCTTCTTGTACAACTGGAGGCTGAGGAATGTCCTCTACAGTTGTCTCAGGATCTTTAGATCCACCATTCCTGGACTCTTCAAGAAAACTTATCAGGGATATCGAGACCCTTCAGATGGCATGTAGTCTAAGTCCGTGAAAATGTACCGGTTGATGAATGCCAGCACATTCAAACCCTTTCACTGCTAATCTATACGGCATACCCGTGAAAACCCAAAGTTTACCAGTTCTGCGACTTTATAGTTCATAATTCTTGAGAAAGGATTTCTGGGCATCCATCCAGAGCAAGCTTCATTATAGGCATCCTTGAAGGCCTTCATAACTCTTCTGTGTAATGGTTGAAGCCTATGCGTTGTATGAGGAGGGGGACCCAATATGTATTTTAAACATTGTCCGATACTAGGCGATAAAGTTCTGTCCGATAGTACCCGAATTACACCGTCATTATATTGGCACCCTAATTTAAAATATATAATAATTTTCATTGTAACTAATACACCACTCTATTATTTAAGAGTAACTTTACACTGGTATTTAAGATATATTGTATCAATATTTAAAGTGCGAGAAAGACAGACTACCAAACATAAGTCGTTGCACAGAAACTAAACCAGACAAACACAAACATCTGCAAAGTGTATTCGTCGAGTGAATGATTCCAACTGAAAGCAGTGTTCAGATATCGCATACAGAAATATAACCATGTCACTCAGGTACTACCATCTGGTGGTAGATGAAAGAAACATCACTGTCCGATATTACCCGATGTCCTATAGTACCTAATTCTCCCTATAGCTGATTTATTATTATTTTTTTTGTGGTGGCTCCTGTTTCGGCTCCATAAGACAATATCGGTCTTAAAATTGTTTTATATATTTTAACTTTTCCTTCTATACTTAGATACTTATTTTTCCATGTTACATCTCTTAAGTAACATGATACTCGAGCTCCTTTCATGATTTGTTCTCTAGCCTCTTTATACGTTTGGCGATCACTTGATACTCGTATATTAACTCCTAAGTATTGAAACTCCATTACCTGTTCAATAATTCCTTCTATTTCCAACTTACATCTTAACGGCTCCTTGGATATAACCATAGTAGTTTTATGTGTTGAAACTACCATATTGTATAATTTAGATGTCACCACAAGTTTATATAATAATCTCTGTAAATCATATTCGGATTCTGATATAAATACTACATCATCTGTGTAACCTACAATATTTATCTGGTTATTACCCATTACATAACCTTTCATTGTTTTAATGCTGTCAATTAGTTTATCCATTATTAGGTTGAAAATTGCTGTACTGAAAGAGTTGCCCTGCCGTATTCAACCTACACATTTTATTTCACCTGTGGTCTGGTTTCTTACTCTTACTTTAGTTTTGGCGTCCTTGTATATGGCTTCAATTGTTTCCATCAACTTACTAGGTACTAATTTGTTTCTTAATATTATAATAACATCTCGTAGTCTAACTCGATCAAATGCCTACTTAAGATCCACAAAACACAGGTAGGTAGGTTTATAATATTCAGTCGTCTTTTCAACTATTTGACGAACTATAAATATAGCGTCTGTTGTTTATCTATTCACTCGAAAACCTTGTTCTTCATTGATTTCGAAGTATGGTTGTAGTTTTTTTCAATATTATTTTAGTTAATAACTTTAATACAGCACTCAAGAGGGTTATACCAAGGTAATTATTAGGATCATTTCTCCTTCCCTTTTTGAAAATCGGTATCGTAATACTAGTTTTCCATTCTTGAGGTATTTCTCTAAGTTCTAATATTTTATTAAACAATACTTTTATCTGTTCTCGTATTCTCTTCCCTCCAAACTTCAACATCTCGTTACTTATTTCATCTTGACCAATTTTTTTTATTCTTTAATGTTTTCATTGCTTTATTTATGTCTTCTGCAGTAATTTCGTCCATATCATCACCATTATCAATTATGTTCATAATTATTTGGATTTCCTGGGTTTGTTCCATATTCTCATTATACAATTCCTGAAAATAATTTTCCCAAGTATAAATAGTTGTTAGTTCAAATTAATATTGTTAAATTTGAGGCTTGAGTGCAAAAAATTTGCATATGGCATATCTAAATCAGAAATTATAACATCACTGTCATCTTTAACATATAGGCTACTACAATGACATTACATTTATTATATTTATTTAATTTGGTAAACTTACGATAATTGGGTAATTCAAATCCTATATCATTACTAAGCCATGCTTCAGTCAAATATCTTTCCTAAGACCCCTATCATATTTTTCTCAGCCAAACGTCTTATCCTGTCTCCTGATACCCTGATTTTCCTGAGCTGCATACATCTGTACATCTTCCCCATTTACAGATGGTGCGAAGTAGGTTAAAGTTATAGAAATATAGATGTTATTTTTCTAATCTTCCTTCACAGTTCGTCTGGTAGATTCTGCAACTCTGACAAATTTCAGTAGATATATATCTTGTTGTATTTTATTATTGCCGTATCAGATTTTGTCTTTAAATTCGAGGAAATAATTTTTTGTATGTTCCGTTTAGATTCTTGTTCAAAATCATTCAATTCATGAGTGCAGTCTATAACAGGGACTTTATCAGTTGTGCACACGGAAAATTTTTACCTAAATTTTGTGCATCAGTTGCACATGATGGTTACTAGTGAGTACTCATCAGTTGCGCGTTTGGCAACATTTTCCTTCCATTTTATAGAGACTTAGGACTCTCTGCACGTTATTGGAAAGTATGGTTAAAAATGTTTGTTTCAATCGTACCATGAAGTTTGGACTCGTCAAAGGAATAGAAATGATCGTACCATGAAGTTGGTACTCGTCATAGGAAATAAAAATCTTATCGATAATTTTGTATTCATATTATCTTATAATAGTACATAACGTTCCTTAAAAAAATCAATGGTAATAATCATGGCCTTGGTTTGACAAGGTTTTAACAAAAAAAAAATTGAAAAAAAAAATGTGTCTTTCATTTTAATCAGTCTTCATAATACTGTCTAGCTTATACATTTCATCACAATTTGTTGAAAAATGAACGAACTAGATTGTGACAGAGTTCTATCTGATGACAACTTTTGAAAATATTTGTTTTGTTAACGTTTAACTACAAGCTGCTACTATTCTCTCGCAAAGATCCAGGAATTTAATTCGTGTTATGCACAGCTAAGCATGATATCGTATTTTATCTGTAATTTTCATGGCGTATTGATAAATATATTAGTAATGTGTTCAGATTATTGATAATTAATTGAAAACAAATATCAGTATAACGGTACTTTTCTCATAAGAAACAGCTATCAGCATAACGAAAGTGGGATATCAAAGTTCTGACGATATGTTCCGTGTTAACTATCCTGATGATTAGATTCCTCCTACTTCATCTGATAATGAAGATTATGAAGAAACAACCCCAAGAATGTAATTTCCTCAATTAGGTGACGTGCTGTTTCACAGAATTATAATGCCAACAATAGCCTTTCGATGGACAAAGATTTACACAATCGAGAAAGTTTTCAGTATAAGACAAATTCGGATAATTTCGCAGTACGTCTAATTTCGCAGTATCTCTTATATTAATTAGTTGTGGACTTGTCCGTGTTTGTTTGAACTTACAAAAAAAAATACGGATAAATGCCAGAATCTGTCGGGGATGTTTCATGCAAGAAGATCCTATTGCAACGGATTCTGGCGAAAGTTGTAGAACTATCTCCTTTAGTATGTGTGTGAATGCTGAGATAGAGTAAGTAAATTTGCAGTGTTGTGTTTCTGGACATTATATCGTCTAGATATTCAGAACTGTAAGTATCACACTATGTTTAATGAATTCTCCACATTCTTATGATTAATTTGAACCCTTACTTGTTGTTTTATCTAATTAAATTTGTTCGTAATATGCTTTTGCCGGTACTCAATTTCTTAACTAGTTTCCGCTAGTTGCCGGCAGAGCAGTTTGAGATTCGAACTTCCTTTAAGAAGCGCTATGGGCTAAGTATGCGCCAGCCAGAAAATCTGTCCTACCATAGAGCAGCAGCTTCAACTGTTCGAATTTGAACGATTTTTATGATGTGCTAGGAAGTGTATGTGAGAAAGCAGAACTGAGTACCAAGCCTAATCTCATTTGAAATTTAGATGAAACAGGGTTTTCATTAGTTACGAAACCTAACAAAATTGTGTCCCCAAAAGGAGCAAAGTCTATCTACCTTCAAATAATGACAGGGAAAGGAGAAACAACAATTGTCTTGCCAGCGGAAGCGGATTCAGATTAGGCCTAAATAGTTCTCATACTGTTTTTTTTTTTCTATATTTGGCATAATGTTTTATGCAGATATGTGTTAGATAAATGTATTAATTTACAATTAATATGCAAGCCTTTTCCTGTTATTAATGTCAATAATTCAAGCTCAGTTGTTTTATATTTATGGCTCAGTTTGTTCATGTGTGTTCAGTTCATGTGTGTAAACATGTACTGATGTTTGGATTACATTGAAACATGTTTTGAGCTAAAAAGAGTATTCTTTAAAATTACTGTGAAATTGCCCTAGCAGTACTGCGAAGTTACACAAGTTCCTGAAACACACATATGATCTCATGTTTTAGATGGAGCTATTTCCCTGCTGAGATACATTTAAAGAAATACAATTTTTATACCAACCAATACAATTATGTCTAGTGATTAACTGCTGCATAAAGGAATTTTTTTCAAGCATTTTTGGGTATAATTATAGACTGCGAAATTAGCCGAGTTTGCCTTATAGCACAACCAAACAATACGTAAGGTAATTTTTATGTTCAATCTCATCGTTTTCACTTTTTTTTTCCACGTGTTCATGACATTTACACATCTCATTACTTAACATATACATTTTTTATTCGTCAATAATAAATTTAATGACTACATTCACTTTCAAGAAACTCCTCTTAAACCAATATTTTTAATTGTGTAATTATTTGTTTAATTTAAACATATAATATAAAAAATATATAAATACATTTAAATAATACAAGCGACATTGAAATTATAGTACGCCTAATAACAACAACAAAACATTTACGTAAGTATTAATTTCAGAAATAACCAAGAAAATACACCAAAAAAAATGAGTACGGAAAGTAGTATCTAATCTGCCGTCATCGAAATGCATTATTCGAAGTAGACATCCTCCACATATAACGTCAAGTGAGAATGGCCTTTCATGAAGAGTGATATAACAGAGATCTGATTGTTTTCACAAAATATAATTTTAATTTCTGTAATTTATTTAACTCAATTGTTATACAATTATAAATTAAAAGAGAACAATTTTTGTCTATGTTTAAATGTTTTATGTAAAGATTACTAATGTTTTAAGTAATGAATAGAAATATAGTTTGACAAAGTTCTATCAGCACTTAGAGCCTTGTCTCCCCTGAAAATTCATTATGGAAGGACATAGTTATAACTGCAAAATTAAATATTCTAAATGAAATGAATATGTGGTCTAATTAGGCTATGAAAGTATTTAATTATAAGTTCAATGCTTTCGATGTCATACGTAACACTTCATAACTATAAGAAACTAAGTGTTCATAATACAATAAATTGAAGCTTTGAAACTCTGCATCTCAAAAGTATGGAAAAAGCAGTTAGAACCTTGTCAAACCAAGGCGACGTAATGTTCCCATGTTTATTTATTAAGAAATTCTTCAATATACTGTTTCCGTTTTCTATATGTAGGATTCATAATGGGAATATTATAACGTTCATTCATTTTAATATACTTACTAGTTTGTGTAAGACCTGAGTGGGAAAGACCTTTGAGAAGGTAAAGACGTAGATGGGAATAACATTAAATAGATTTGAGGGAGGCGGGATATGATGGTAGGGACTGGATTAATCTTGCTTAGGATAGGGACCGATGGCGGTCTTATGTAAAGGCGGCAATGAGCCTCAGGGTTATTTGAAAGCCATTTGCAAGTAAGGAAGGAAGTATTTAAGTAAGTAAATAACTAGTTTGTGTCGGAATGATAGCGTCAACGAATTTATAAATATTTTGATGTGTAGAGTTAAAATTAAGAAAAAAATGCCTTAGGAATTACTTCGCATGCATTTGTGGTTCTGTTGTGGTTGTAATTGTATCCGAAGCCCAAATCTCGGGAGGAAATAATGAATCAGATGCAATGAAATTATTTACCAAATAATAATCAGCAAACTTTATCACATTTTCACAGTTTAGTTGAATGTTAATTATATCCTCAACAAAACAACTCCGATTTCTTCCTGAGCGAGAAATGTTAGGCCAAATATCCAGTGAAGCCTATTTCACTGTTGTTACGAGTATCTTTGTACTCTGAAAAAAGGCCCAAATTCTGAATTTTCCGCCATCATGCCTGGGTCAAATGAAACCTAAAACCCATAATTAATGCTGACTGCCACACTTTATTTATACTGTGTTGTGAATGGATACTTCGAAATCTGCTACGACATGTGCAGGTTGAAACTTTCAGTTCATATTATCACAAATCCTGATTAATTCCCGGAAAACGTTTTCCTAGGCGATTGCTGTTTTATTTGACAATAGACAGAATACTACTGGAATATACTGGTCATTTCTGTAGAACGTGTATAGTAAAAAAACTGGTAAAATAATTTACAACACCATTCAAAAGAACCGTCTACAACTCTACATGAACTTTACTTTATTCACAGAGACACCGCAGATTGTTCTCAGTCGCAAAGCACTGTGTATTTAAAGAACTGTGATTGACTAAGAGCAAGTTTTCACCTTTGTCACTCTAAATGGTTGTATTTTGTAAGGCACTTGGTAATGGCGGAAGTACAGACCTTCTGGCCGGATAAATATTTTGCCTCATTCTGGAAACATCATGGCTAGTAACGTGAGCTTCCGTATTTTAAACTTCGGTTCTGATAAGTTATAATGCCCTTCCTGATATATCATTTAGTGCCTTTCTCTTTACACTGTTAGAGACAATTTGTTTTTCTAAGTTAACATTACCTCATGGTTGTGATTAATTTCACTGTTGAATAATATGTGCGAAGCTGTTTCATTAAGGTATATCCTTGCTTTGCAAAGTTTAACTGTGCACCTCCAGACCACTCCTCTTTGTGTTTCACTGCTTCACAATCATTCCTAAACTTATTTCCGAATTATGTCCCTCTTCACTTACTAAATGCTGCAATAATGTCATCGTAAGCAACACGCAAAGAGTGGTTAACTGTTAAAATAATTCCCTAGTTTTATTTTCCAGGACAAATGACAAACCTCGAAGCGTTTAAAGTACTGCCACACATTACATATAAAAGTTCCAATAAGATTAGTGTCACAAACATATTCAACAAAGACTTCCAGAACTAGTCGATATAACAGCTACAGTAAAACTTTAAAACTGTTCGACGTTACTACTCAGCTATATCTTATTCATTAATACGAAAGTCTCCATGCACAACTGATTTGTTTACTTCGCGCGCAACTGATTAAATTTTTAATCCTTTCGCACGTAACTGATACAGCCTACACCCATCAGGCTCACCTATCCCTCTTCTGCTGTGTAACTGACGTTCTGTATTCTGCTGCTTTTAGTGTCAGATCTCCTTCTCTTTCACTCACGAGAAATTTGTTGAACAACAGTTGGATACTCTTAATCACCAATAGGCTGATTTTACATCTGCGTATTACTGTAAATTAAAAAAAATAAATAGGCCTTAAGTTATAGAATTTATATTTTGTGGATAAAATAAATTGCATACATCTTGATTACAGAACTTTTAACACTATATCACTACGGAAAACGCATTATGTGTCTTTCACGTGTTAAATTTTATATTACCTTGTTAACATGTTTCGGCCTGATATTGGCTATCTTTAGAACAGTACATTTTCCGAAAAAAAAAAATTTCTTTTCATAAATTACGAAAGCTTTGAACACATACGTATCTTGGTAATTATTTGTTCCAGTATATAACCATGAAAAATATTTCTGGCTTGTGCATATTTTTCTATTTCGATTTTTAGGTATACCTATAATTTTCTTTTGTATTAACATTATATTATCATGTATTTCCTTTTTATCCTCTGGTTGAGTGGAAGAGAAGGCTTCACGGCCTTAACTCTAGCAGAATAAAAAACATTATTATTATTATTATTATTATTATTATTATTATTATTATTATTATTATTATTACTACAATTATTATTTCTAAATTCTAAAATTTAACGCTACTGTCATTATTAGACTATAGCAAAGCTTTTGACACAGTTGATGCGAATCTCCTTTTATGTAAACTCAAAAACTACAATCTTTGTAATAGTGCCGTAGCTTAGTTCGATTCCTACCTTTCCGACGCCAGCAATGTGTATCAGCCAGTGGACATTCTTCCAATTGTCGTACCGTAAAGACCGAAATTCCTCACAGCTCGGTGCTTGGACAATTACTTTTTACGCTTTACATAAATGACGTAACAAAGGTCTTAAAATATTCTAAACACCACCTATACGCTGATGACTTACAACTTTACATTCATTCCGAACTTGTACAATCAAAGACTCTGTGATCAGAATTAATGAAGTTCTAGCATCTGTAGCTCAATGGACGAAAAAATTTGGACTCAGACTAAATCCAGACAAATCACATGCCATTATAATGCGCCACCAACTAGCAATAAACAAAATAGATCTAACTGTATCGAATACAAAAATAAATAATACCACAATTACATATAGCAAGACATTAAACAATTTAGGAGTATATTATAATTATAAGTATATTCAGATTCAAATATTAATTTTCGAAGTCAAGTGACCTACATAATGTTAGAAAAATTTTTCTATAATTCATACCCTCAAACACTTAACCAACGTTCTAGCTCTCAGTCTCTAAAAGAAACTCATCCAAACTTTAGTGATGCCCCACTTCGATTATTGCGATTCTCTATTCACGAATCTAAATACTGACCTTGCCCACAGATTACAGCGTGTTCACAATATCTGTGTTCGTTTCGTTTGTAATTTTAAAAAAATTTCGAAAATGTAAAACCGTCACTAGAACTGTTGTATTGGAACCCAATTAAAGAAAGAAGATCCTTCAACTCCATCTTATTACTATTTAAAATCATCCACATCTTCACACCTTCTTACCTGATATCTCATTTCGTTTACTTTTTACCCGGAACACGTACCTCCTCTCTATTCCTTTGCACAGAACATCCTTCTACCTATCATCTTTTAGTACCGGTATATCGATTTCACGCCTCTGGAATTCTCTCCCTGACCATGTCAGAGACTGTTGGACAATATCAAAATTCAAATTTAAATTAAGAAATCACATTCTAGTTCATGGAATTGTTTGTTGAACACTTTTCAGGTTGCGCAACTTCAGCTTAACCCATGTCATATAATAAATATTCTAACTATGCTGTTACAAAATTGTCAATTAATATGTAATATATGTAATATATTTATTATTATTATTATTATTATTATTATTATTATTATTATCATCATCATCATCACTATCATCATTGCTATCTTTCGTTTTCTTTCTCTTTTTTTCTTGTATTAGCTCGATGAGAGCTCTATAAGTTAGTATTCTTTTGACCCTGTTGACCCTCTACAGGACTTTAATTTAATATATATTATTTTTTATCAGTGTATGTATTTTTTTTATTTATGTGTGCCATCTGGGAGGATGGAAGTGAAGGCCCTATGGCCTTAATCCTGTCAGATTAAATAAATAATTAATTAATTTTATTAATAACATCTGTATAGCAAATATAAGTGACGAAGCCGCTTATTTTTTATTGATCGGAAATTTTTCGGACTTAGAAACCTTTCAACATATTTTTTCCACCACGTAACTTAGTGAAACTGCATCTTCTGGCATGATAACGCTTAAAACGAAAGAGAGGAACCATCTACTTCAACATTATGACTGTCTCCGTGTAGCTATCACTTCAATTCATCCCAGAATGAACAAGCTAACGGACAGAAGACAGCAAATAAAATGCTCACTAGCCTCGCTTAAACCTTAAAAATTTGCAGGTGTAACTTAATGAAGCACTAAGGTTAAATTTTTCAATACATTATGAATATTAATGTTTATGTGCTGCGTTTTTAAATTATTAATTTTAATTAGTGTTGGAAATAGTGTTAAAATTTATAGATTCACACATTTTTATACGTCGAATTATATACACTGCATATAGTCTATAAACATTTGGCATGTGTATGTGTGATAAGTGTTAAGCCGAAATGTTGATATACGTCTGCTGCTTCCCCTGCTCAGCTGACTTCTATGGTGAATTGCAATGCACAATCATTCTTCCCATTCTTACCATTACCATTTTTTTCAGACCAATATCATTAAATTAAATTTTATAATACAAAGATTAATGTTATAAATTTTATAAGTTTTTGGTAGTGAGAAATGAAAATTAGCATACATTAATTAATGATGTTGACTTCAGGAAACTACAACATGCTAAACATTTCATTAATAAAGTAATTGATAATTAATTAAAATATTTGTCAACACGTCACACTGTTTTCATAGTGTAGGCTACCTATACGTTTTCAAGTCTTAAGATTACTCCATACTTAATTATTAATAGTTATATTGGTTAATTGTATGAATTTTAAAATAATAATTAGAAAGTGTTTGAGAGTAAATATAAATAATAATAATAATAATAATAATAATAATAATAATAATAATAATAATAATAATAATAATATATGAGTATATGTAGTAGAGTAGATATTGGTATTAAGTGATAAATGAGCACGATTTACAGAATGAAGTCATAAACTGAGATTTGAATAAAGAATCCACAAAACTGAACGCTGCGGTAAACATATGAGCATTAAATTAGAAGAAAATCCTATTTAAATAATAACATTATAAAGACGATTAAATTAAGACTACACAATAAAAATAAGAAACAAAAAATAAAAATAAACACAGTGTAATATATTACATTAAATATTTCTGCAACGTATTAGGTCTGGCAACTCATCATAAGATATTCTTCTAATTTACATTTAAAAGAAATTAAAGTTCGCCAGCCCTTGACTTCAGGCAACAGAGAATTCCAGTGACGAGAAGTAGCAACAGTGAAAGATGAGGAATACAGAGATGATGTGTAAAATGGGATTTCTAGCGTGTTATCGTGTTGTGACAGAGTATTTAAATTATGATAGCTAGAAAGATTTTGGAATCGGAGAAATAAGTAACAGGGGGCAGAGATGTGCAAATTTCGGTATAAGAGACAAAAAGAACGTGATTTTCTCCTCTCGTATAACCTGAGCCACGATAGTAGTAGCGTACAGTTGTCAAAAAAAAAAAAAAAGTGGCCGCACTCGTGAACAGCGAATATTTTCAAAGTCCACTTTGGGTCGCGGCGATGTTACACGATGCATGTGCTTGTACAAGCAGTTCCGGAACTATGAAAATGTTCCATATCTGCGCCTCGTAGACCAGCGGTAGAGTGCTTATTTAATGATTCAAAGGTTGTAGGTTCGGGCCTTTTTCAAGATTTCATTTTATTTTTTAATCGTTCTTTAACGATGTAAATTATATTCAAATTATTATTTATATCCAGTTATCGTTCTTTATGGATATCACGTTATTTATATTTTGTTATCGTTCTTTAGAGATATGAATAAAATTCAAGTCATCATTTGTATTCTGTTATCGTTTTATAACGATATGAATAATAATTATTATTATTGTATCTCCAATGGGGTTAGCCCTATTTTACATATGTATGTTAGGGCTATAGTTTTATACACAAAAAACATAACCATAAAGAGAAATTGAAAAGTAAATTAAATTAGCTTACGCGATGTAAACAAAACATAACAATCCGTAAATTAGGCATTGCGATTGCAAAACAAATATCAGTTATCAATTTGAAACATACAAAAACATTAACAACACACATACGTAACACTTCTATAACACAAATATGCAGCTTTCTGTACCATACATAATAAATTAATACACAATAATCACACAAACACAATCAAACTATAATTACGACATTGCGACGACATCAAGCATCCCATAACTGACTCACATACATAACAAATCAAGCATCCGTTGCAACACATACACTTCAACATAGTAACCACACTTTTAAAAGTTACAAATTTGGCTCCAAGAAGAATAAATAGGACACTGTTACTAATTACTATTCTTCTACAATTTCTAAAATACATCTGTAATAAATCTGTGAAATTCCGATATGAATAATATTCACGTTTTTATACTGTTATCATTCTTTAGCGATATAAATAATATTCAAGTTATCATTTATATTCTGTTTTCCTTCATTAGCATTATAAAATAATATTCAAGTTATTTATATTGTTATTGTTCTTTCGCAATATGAATAATCTGTATTTTATGTAAGTAATTATTATAACACAAATAACCATCTTTATTTGTAAAATAGGTTATTGTATTTAGATAATTAAATACGTATTATATAATATCTTATATTAATTAAACAAACAGATATTTATCATTTACATTCTGTTATCGTTCTTTAGTGATAGTGTATAAATAATATTCAAGTTATTTATATTGTAACCGTTCTTTAGCGATATAAATAACATAAATTTAATATTAGGTTTGGAAAAATCCAGTTGCATAATACTGGTATTAGTTTTTCTTTTTGTATTATTACATTATAATATCTTGAACCACAATAAAATGAAAAGCAGTAACGAGGAATTGAACCTGAGACGTTGACATCTAAATTCCGACGTTCGTCCGCTGAGCTACGAGGGCAAAAGTATGGAAACATTTTCGGAAAAATTGGCCCAATCACACTCTAAGATTTTCTGATGATTCGTAGAAACTAATCCAGGATGCGGGGGGCAAAGGCTAATTGAGATTTCCCGGTCTCTGATCGGGTCAAACATTCTGATAGAATTAATATTTAACCCTTGCCGTGACTTTCGGTGAAGTCCGGAGGGCCCAGTTAGTCAAATCCACTCTCCTCATCTCCACGCTTTTGCCCCCTGGAATTTAATAAGATGCGAAAGAGATAGTGGTGTGCGGAAAGCAACGGGATGTTACCGCATTTAGGCCTATCCTTCCCAAGAAAACCTGCAAACATGAACAAAGGAAGCTTTTAATAGAAGAAGAAGGATCTTCTGCGGACCTCTGGAAAAAGAACTAAGGAAGAGACTAGTGAAGTGCTTTGTGTGGAGTGTGGCATTGTATGGGGAAGAAACATGGACATTACGACGAAATGGAGAGAAACGAATTAAAGCATTTGAAATGTGGATGTGGAGAAGAACGGTGCTTGTGAAGTGGACAGACAGAATAAGAAATAAAATTGTGTTTGAAAAAGTGAGTGAAGGAAGAATGATGCTGAAAATGATTAGAAAGAGAAAAAGGAATTGGTTGGGTCTCTGGTTGAAAAGAATAATAGACGATATTTGGATATGTGGATCATATGCGGAGACTAAGAGGAAGGCAGAAAATAGGAAAGATTGGAGATTGCTGGGTTTGCGATGAAAGACCTGCCCATGGACAGAACACTTATGTATGTATGTTCAGAATGCCTAGAATATCGTGTCTAAAAACAGTCGCTATTTGCAAAGACTAGTCGATTCCATGCTCACTCGACTGCAAGATGATCGAGATAAGAGGAAGATAGACTAAATATTGAATTGTGGCTTTTTGTTTTGTTTTTTGAACGCTTAATTGTTTGAATGTTTTAAGGCCGACGCCAGTAAATTTGTTTTTTTTATGCCACAAAAGTTATTTTTATTGAGAATAAAATCTATTTTCTTTCCATTTGCAGCTACAATATCATAATGATAAAGTCATGGCATAATATATTAATGAACCTGATGTTAATTACTAAAATAATCGTAAAAGAGAAAGGAGCCATTATGTATAGTTTGTCTCTCTCAAAAACAGAACAAAAAAGAACATAAAAAGCACGAGGTTGTAGTCGAACGCAGGACCTCATGAATAAGAAGCCTGAACGCTACCATTACGTTATCGAATAACACACAGAATACTTCAATTATAACTGTAGAGATCAGGCAACGTGGTCCAACAACATGTAACATCACCTGTCTCCGAATTGTACCGAAGATACCCGAAGGGAACTTTGTTTCAGGAGACCGGCCACTTTTTCTTTTGACAGCTGTACATTACAAATGAAACGAACACACGCATTATGAACACGTTGCAGTTTCTGGGATAAATCCACCCTGAGGTCACTAGAAAAAGCGTCACAATAATCGAAGTGAGGCATAATAAGTATCTATACACGCTTCTGCTTTAATTTAGTTGGCTAGTGGTACAGTATTATTAATGAGTAGAGGATGGAAAATACTTTCTTCTATGTGTGTTTAATATGCATGTCCCAGGTAAGATTAATTTCAAAATGAACTCCCAGTTTTTTTTACTGAATGGAATGATCGCTTTAATCAGATTCACAGGAGGAAGGTTCAGCTTATTAATATCGGGGACCAATATTTTATTCGCAAATAAGATAATTTGTGATTTATCTGCATTTAAGTTAAGTCCGAATTGTTGAGACCAAGATGAAAATATTCGAGATCTTCATTCAGTCTATTAATACAGTAACTTAGTCTATCGGGGCTGGTAGAAATGTGTAATTGAATGTCATCTGCATAGATATGGTATCTGCAATGATTAAACGACTTAGCGATATCGTTAATATAGAGGAACAAACCCAGTGGACCCAATATTCAGCTCTGAGGAAATCCTGGCTCTACTGTTTGTCAGAAGGAGAACAGGTTATTAAAGACAACACGTGCTGGCGGCCTGTAGGCCTAAGGTAGGAGTGCATCCAGGTGATAACGGTGTCAGAAAAAAATAATACTCAAAGTTTAATTATTAGTTGAATCCATGTCAAAAGAGTCCAAGGCTTTACTATAATTCAATAAAATTAATACTGTTGCTAGTCGTTTATCTATAGCCTTTTGTATAACTTCAGTTAAATTCAATAAAGCAGTGAAAGTGTTATGTCCGCTTCTGAATCCAGATTAGAAGGGATCAATAATATTAAATTCAATCTGATAGTTGGTTAATTGCTTATGAATAATACATTCAAGAGCCTTTGATAGAACGGGAAGAATGCAGATTGATTATAGTTTTTAGGAGATGTACGTGAGTTTACTCTATGTAGTGGACGCACTAAAGCCGTTTTCCAAAGGTTCGGGTGGGTATAAATAATTATAGAAGAATTAAAAATATCTGTTACCACAGGAAGCACAATATCGATTAATTTATTAATAAAAACAATGTTTATGTTGTCAGAACCTTGCGTTGTAGATCTAATGTTTTTAAGAGTCTGCCTAACTTCAGTGTCCGTAATATTAGAGAAGAAAAAGTTTTCGCTAGTAGGAAGAAGAATGGCTAAGACAGTATTCATAGTGTTAGGTTTTTGTTGTTTATCAGGTTGTGTGGTGGGTGGTGAAGTAAAATACTGATTGAATTTATCAAGTGATATGTTTAGAATTTCAGTTTTTTGTGATTTTACTTCCTATTCCCATGTCACGCAAATTCTTTCAAAGATACCGTGGAGAAATGGAGGAGTCGACAAGACTGAGAGCATGACAGCGTTTGGCATTTCTAATACTTTGCGTTGTTCTGTTCTTTATTTTGTTATAGTTGCAAAATTTTTCCTCAGATTTATTGTGTCTACATTTCCTGTAGGCGGCGGCACGTGACCCCATGAGGTTACGTATGCTATCAGTTATCCATGTAGCAGGACGATGAGTAGCATGTGTTTTCCTTAATTGTGCATGTTTATCAAATAATTGTATCAACATGTTATTAAAAGCGGCCAATTTTTCATCGTTAGTGATTAAGTTAAATATTGTATGCCATGGCAGTTCCATGGCGTCGGAAATTAATTGATCATTGTCGACTTGTCTCAGATCTCTGTAAGTAATGAATTTCGCTGCAGTTTTCAGGCACTGAAGAGAATACTCTGCGAATTTTAAGTCATGTGCAGATATTCCAGGAACAAGCAACTGCCCTGTAGTTACAATTCTGTCAAGATTGTTTGTAATAATTAGATCAGTCAAACACTTGCAACATGTTACACAGTTGTTTAGTCCCGTTTGATTTAGGGGCCAGAAGATTGATGTTGAAATAACCAAAAATCAGAACATGTTCATATTGCGGTAAAAGATTATTTAATGGATTTTCTAAATCAGATAAATACCCTGCCTTAGGAGATTTATAAACAACAGCTACAAGTCATTTCTGTAGGCTTGCTTGTATTTCTATGAGGTATGCAGCATCGCCTTGGGATTTCAGAAGGACTTTTGCCTTCAGGTCATTCCTAATATAAGCGCATATTTCACTCCTTCGCTTACATAATGTGTCATTTCTGGATAGAGTGAAAGCATTTAAATGGACAAGAGAGGAGGGAGAGAAGACTTAAGCCATGATTCACTGACGAGAATACAATGAAGGTGTCTTGGTTAGAGAAAATTGAAGATACTTCTTCATAACGAGATAACAGGTTTTGTGCATTTATATGCGATATTTTCAGAAACGTGGACTGGCATCAGAAAGATTTATTTATCAGCTGTGAGGTATATTTAGCAGGGGTTGGGAGACGTGGGAAAGTTGTATGGGGATATAAGGGCGGGTGAGGTGTGTTATGGCATTTACCAACGAGTTAGAAATAGAAAGATATAGAGTGGTCATTGCGCCGCCATGTTTGAAGAAAATTGAACGACCGTCCGCCATGAACTTATGCGCCCAAACAAAGCGGGCGTGACGATAAGTGACATTAGAATCATCTGCTGTCAAAATTTCGTTTGCATAAATCAGTTAAACTGAAGTGGAAAAACCTAGTATTTCGTCAAATACGTGCTAGGAACTTAATCTGAACTTATGTACGCTAAATTTAAAACACTTGAGCTATTCCTAGAAGGAATGCTTAAAAGAATAACCTAAGCAAAATTGTCATGTAGTATGACAAGAAGTCCTAGCAAATATACTGAAGAAAATGTTAATATTCCTAGGTTCTTTTAAATGCGACCTGCAAGATTGACTATTAAAAAATGAACGAGTATGATAGGAATGATTTTATTAAATTGTTTTCCTAGTCTCTACACTTTGCAAAACTACTTATTATACCACAAGATATAGAATGAAAGTAGGCCCTAACTGTAGTAAACAACCTTTACCGCCAAGCTTGTAACTTGGGTCAAACATGACCAAACGCGCTTTCAGTTTTTTTTTTTTTTACAGTAGAGTATAATTATCGAAATGTGAACGTGAGGCCAACAGCCGACTGGTCTGTCTGAGCCTTTCAAGGGCTGTGGCACCACAGATTATTATTAGTATATAATTAAGCACCCACGTACAATAATGGGGTAAGCAGTTTCGAAATATATTCATACTTACCCCATTAATGCACGTGGGTGCTCAATTATGTTCTTTCATGTCTTTCCAATCAAAATTCTAACAACAATACGACCTATCCCAGAGTTTTGCGTTATTTTGGATGCGGGTGTCGAAATACAATTTTAATATTTGATTGCTATTACTGGGTTTGAAACGGAATTGTAGTGGTTTTATTCGTATTTAGTTTAACTTTATTACTAGTGAACCATTTATTTGATTAATCGTTTGTCTTCGAAATAGGCCTATTTTTTATAAGCTACAGCAGCTCATCATCTTCTGTAAGCAGTAAGGACAGAAGGAGCAGAAATAAAGGATACCGCACCGGTGTCGAAATACAATTTTAATATTGTATTGCTATTTGTTTTTCACTGGGTCTGAAACGGAATTGTAGTGGTTTTATCCGTATTTAGCTTAAGTACATTACCAGTGAACTACATTTATTTTGTTTATGCCGGGAGTTATTACACATTTATCCATGAAAAAAATGCTGCTAATTAACAAAACTATGGACTTTACTTCATAAAATTTACATGAAATATGATATATCAGTTATCTTTTTCCTTTTGACTTTGCAGTTATATGCAGCACACACAACAGGCATGTTTTTTCTTTGTTTTTTTGTAGTTCTTACCTCCGTTATACACCATTGTAAGCAGACGAATTTTTACAAAGGTGGGCGCTTAGTTCAGATCTGCCGTGTTTCGCGGTGGCACCGCAACCGCGGTACAGGACAACATGGCCACTCTATATTCTTCTCTTTCTATCTCGTTGGCATTTACCTTGCCTTCAGTCTTCAGGTCTGCCGGAGTTTGGTTTAAGCTATTGTAAGAGGCAATGGTGCCAACCTAAATAAAGAGAACAATGGTGCCAACCTAAATAAAAAGAAATAAGAAAATGAGATTTATCCAAATATTAAACTAAGACTATAGCCTAAATTATATACAGGGACATCATTTTATTTTTACTAACATTTTTAATATTAACCGGGCTATACCTTTAGAGAACCGGAAACACAGTTTGCTACCCCCTTCCACGACTGTACTTCGATTATACTGGCGTAAAACACAAACAAATCACTCTACTTGGTATAGGAGGGAAGAAAAGTAGTTCATCCACTTACGTAAACCAGGAAATATCGCAATTTTGATTTCGATAATTTTCATTAGGTTTCTGTTTAATCAAAAAACAGTACTGTATTAAGAATAAGTGTTTTTACTCACGAACTGAGTTAGCCATGCGAACGTATTCATTATGCAGTGTATATTATACTGTCTACAGCATACAATATAGAGAAAGAAGTTATATTGAAAAATAATCATAATATGAATATTTAAACACATTTTTGAAATGTTGGCCGCTCATTTCGATACAGGCTTCAGTTCTTTTTTTCATATTATCGCACTATAGTCTATTGCATCTAATTCCAATTGCTAGTTTCGTCCTTCGTACTAGTAACTCATGTTAAAATAATTCTGTACCTACTCTATAAAAGAGTACCTTACGTACTGTAAATTCAATCTTCACTTCTGCCCGACCCGCACAGATAAAATTACTCAGACATGCTATCTACTGTCCGTGCAAGTGGATATGCCGCAGGATCGTAGAAAAGTTGGAAATCACGTGACAGTTAATTACTCAACGAGGTCCCTTTTATTTAAGTTATTTTAAACAGTTGTATAATATTACGTAAACGTACAATTCCTAACAGAAATTAATGTTTTCAGAAAAGAGCTAAGACACCCCAGCTTTTACAGAGGGGCGAGCAGAAGCAGGTGGGGGAAATCGGGATGCGACGTAGGCAAACGGACAGTACCTGTGCGAAAATATGATTCAATGTTGAAAGCTCTTTCGTCACTGGAAAACGCGAACATATTTCTGGAACGTACTATACTCACTAACTCAGTGCTGTTTACTATATGCGGCCTTGGTTCTGTGTTAAGGACAGTTGGAACTTCATTAGTAGAAGGGGTGGGAGTGAAGTACATTAAAAAACTCAGGAACAATAAAAATTGAAGTAAAAATAAAAGGATGTCCCGAGTACTACTATACTCTATAATTTAATTACTGAATAAACAAATTATGAAGAGTTGCCATTGACTACTACTTGTGCAGATCGGCCAGACGGGTTATTCTTCTTTTTGACTCTACTTCCTTCACAATGATGACATCATCCTGTGTCCGCACATTAGGTATCCCACATTAGGTTACCACTGCCACCAGATATACATATACCCATTGGCAGTGTGAATAAATACACACATATAAATTTTGATATGTCCTCTCGGAATAAACTGTGAAGAGTCCTTAAGGTTTTGGCAAGTTTTTTTACAAGTCTTTTACTTCGAAAGACCTCATTCCTCTTCCGGTAATTCGTGAACTTCACTTTTATGGACCTGGCCTGCTGCTTGCCTTCCTCCCGATCCGATGACTTCTATCTATATCAGACAGAACAGGTCCACGCCCATCTCCTTGGCCACTTCTGTCGCTACCATGTCTGTATTTTCACTCTGGCTTTCTTCCACCCAAAATATGCGCAGGCACTGGCGACGCTGATATTGTCACAATTTTGCACTCTGGGTCACTATGTCTTATGGTAAAGGAATTTTCCGGGCCGCGATCTTTCAGAGGTTGAGAATCACTGTCTTATTTACTAATCCCACCCCATTATCATAACTCTTCACGCATTGACGTCTCAGAACGAATTTCTAAATTACCGATTTCTACCTCGACTCTCCTGTTTCCCCTATCCCAAAACCAGGAAAAACACATAATATTTTCTCGTTATTTTCAATAAACAAAGATTATTAAAACAGTCTTCCTTTTTTCACCATAATAGCAGATTAAGCTTGGATCTTCTTGTCCCGTCATTCCCGTTTCCCTCTCTCCACTTCGACGACAAGCTAGAGGGACGTCAATTGAGACCGGCGCAACAGCACTAATTAGGTCTTTACGAAATCTCGCGTCCTTTACGTCCGGGAACGCGAAACGACACTTTAATTAAAATAATAATATTCAAGATAATCGTTATAGAATACTGAGAAGAAATGTGAACACTATGGCAAATTTGTCTCTTGACAATACAAAATAATGTATTTTTTATTTCATGACATTGTATCTAATTTAGTTATAGGTACTTCACATTAGAATTTGTTTGAAACAAAAGTTCAATATTGTCCTTCGATAATTGCTTTACATGAAAGATTTTCCCGCATAAAATCTAAGGAAAAACATCGAAAAATGCCAAAATCCTTTAAGTGTATCATGGTAACACCGAAAAAATGGCACAGACGTCCTCTAAAAATACCTAAATCCATTAAAAGTAATACGAACAATTTAAAGTGAAGGTAAATCCTTAAATAATAACAATTTTTTCACCAAAAATTACCCAAAAAACGCAGAACATTAGCTATAACTCTTCTTTGTATGATCGTTGGTAGTGTTAATATTAGTGTGTGTGAAGTGACTCCTTATTTATGTATCAAACGACAATCTGTTTAAAGTCAAAACATGCAATGGGCTGTTACTCGTGCATTCACGATTTGTAAATATCCGCAATATACAATAATATTACATAGGCTATAACAGGTAGCTACGTTTCATGCGAATGCAGAAGAAAAAAGTCATTTTAAAGAATACCGAACTGTGACACAACATTCTGCACATAAAAACGCATGAGAATCTTCGAGTTCTCATGGAGAAAGGATAAAGGAAGATGACCCGAGACTCCAAGGTCTAAAGGACAACATCCTATATAGTGTACTTTCTTCGTCGTCTAAAGCTAAACTAAAGAGAGGTATGACGAAGCTCTCAACATTTTCAAGTTGCCAGAAAAGTGTAAATGTGTGAAAAACAACAACTCTAATATCTTCTGTAACGCAGGAAAATTTTTTACTATAGCTGGCTTTAGTCTCTTACGGTGTGATTTAGTTCACACCTGTGGAGTAACGGCTAGCGCGTCTGGCTAGGTGGCCCGGCTTCGATTCTCGGTTGGGGTAAGTTACCTGGTTGAGTTTTTTTTTCCGGGATTTTCTCTTAACCCAATATGAGCAAATGATGGGGTAACTTTCGGTGCTGGACTCCGGACTCATTTCACCGGCAGTATCATCTTCATCTCATTCAGACGCTAAATAACTTAAGATGTTGACAAAGCGTCGTAAAATAACCTAGGTACTAAAAATGATACGATTTAAGACTATTGACATATGGTTTGGATTAATGCGCCTCACTTTTCTTTAAAGTGACTATCCCTTTCTGGATGATACTATTTTGTGACTGTGGAACGATTTTCATGTAGGTATAGACAATATGAATCAGTCGTGTGTTTACCAATTTTATTTTTCTATGCTTTATTTTCTATTGCAAATTTTTAAAAAGATTCTTTACTATCTTAAATGATGCTGCATTTTTCTTATTTTTGTCTTTTAGTATTGACAAGAAGTATCGTACAATGTAGACCGTTTTTTCACACGAAGAGCACAGGGGAAAAACTTGATAAGTCCAAAATTATCGATTTTCAATTTTATATGTCAAGTAGTCTAATGGTTCAGGTAGTGTAGATTTGTGTAGTTTAACTGTACGGAATAACAACCATATTAGTCCAAAGAAATTTGAAGAATGATAACCCAAAGACAATGAGATTGTAATGGGTCTTGAAACTTTTAACTTGTTCTCCTATGAAAACAGTGCAACGTGACATTAGATTTTCCCCCTGTACTCTTCACATGTTAATGCTTCTATATCTTTTGTGATCTTTTCGATATACATGAAGGAGTAAGACAGCAATGATAAAGAGTTAGTGTGCAATTCAAGACTAACACGCATTCCAATACCCACCGTCACTATACGAGTTGGCTTTGTTGATCTTCACGACGTGCAGTGCCGTGTTCTATCTCGTAACAGGTATATTAGGACTACACTTAACGGTACTTATACGTTAGTGCAAGGGGAAAAATGAGAAATATTTGAACTGCAGATGCAAAGAAAGTTCCAGCTGTAACGTAGAGAGCAGAATTTTAGGCCCTAAAAAGTAACATTTTAGGCGCCTAAAATAGGCCATTAAACTCCTTCATTTAGGCTCTATAAAATAAAAAATAGGTTTTTTTTTTGTTTGTTACAGAATGTCACTAATATAAGATTCAACATTTATTTAATGCAAAATTCTTGGATTAAAAGAAACTTCAACAAATTTCACATTTTATAAGGCTACACATGCATACACAAAACAAAGACATTCTAGTTGAAATGAATCTTACGGGCTAAGATGCCATGGTCTACTGGTGTAGATATTCCCAGACGTTTCGTCTACTATTGCGGCAGGCATCTTCAGTGGTTAGGTAACCTAGGTCGAAGTCTTCTGCTAGGAGTACCTGTGGCAACTGATAGCCTGACTTTGAATTGAATTGAATGGAATTGAATTGAAAGAGGAGAAGTGGAAGGATAAATTTAAAAGGTACGCAAAACGCGTCCTCGCAAAGGTTTCGGGGCGGAAAGAAACTGAATATGTGAGCTCCAAGCCTGTTGGCCACTTGTCTTACTCCGGGTTACGCTGCTCCACTGAAGGAGCTCTAGAAAATTTTGAAGGGGAAAAGCCGAAAATGGACTTAACTTCTTAGGTACCACATACGCGAGAGGAGGGAAATGTGATCAAAGTGGTCACGGGACAGTACGAGGAATGATATGGCTAGTGTAAATGTGCACATTGAAAGGAACTGTGTCATTTCGTAGTGCAGGAGGAGTCGAGAAGACTCGTTTGTTTGCCGATAGGATGGCACGAATAATCTTGCACATTGAAAGGAACTTTGCCATTTCGCAGTGCAAGTAGAGTTGAGAATACTCAGTCGTCTGTTGTTCGATGACAAAGCAGTGAAGGCCATCAGAAGAGACGCCGCGAATTCTAAACCTGCAAATTGAAAGGTTCCCTGTCATTTCGCAATGCGACTAGACGGGTGAACTCGCCCATGTAACAGGTATTTTATAGATTCTGAACTAGAGCATTTATGTCGTTTTATTAGAAATTGGGAAAATTTATAGGGAAGGGCATATAGATCCGTGGTCCATTTCTCTTAGGACTCATCCCAACATTTGTCTTAACGCCTTAGGAAAACCAAGGAAATGCCTTAGGCAGGATGAGTTGTCTCAATATAAGAGGCTAGCCAATTGGCTTTTAAGTAGGAGGTCGATTGAATTATGACTTGAGTCTTGTTGAATCGTCTCAAAATAGAGACCAGCCAATTGGCTCTATGGTGACTCAATTAGGATGAGATGGGCGAGAGGGCATAGATGTAAAATATTAAATAACTTTATAGAGTAATTACCGGGGTATGGGGATGTGAGTGCAGGTCCGTGGCCCATTTATTTTAGGGCTCATTCTGACATTTGTCCTAGCGTCTTAGGAAAACCACGGAAAAATCTTAGGCAGGATGAGTTGTCTCAATTTCAGAGACTAGCCAGTTGGCTCTGAGGTAGAATGACTCTATGAATCGATGGGCATATACTAGCCAATTGGCTCTATGATAATTCCATCGATCAACAAGTGGGGATACTGTTATGGTGTGATTTTGTCTAGCCGAAGTTAGGGCAAGGTCATTGCACAATACACCAGTTATTCATGTATTTCCTAAAGACATATGACTCGGTTAAGCGAGAAATTATATATGAT
This sequence comes from Periplaneta americana, assembly GCF_040183065.1. Classification (NCBI taxonomy): domain Eukaryota; kingdom Metazoa; phylum Arthropoda; class Insecta; order Blattodea; family Blattidae; genus Periplaneta; species Periplaneta americana. The sequence goes on from NC_091117.1 coordinate 109,993,417, forward strand.
ATTCTTATTAAATTTGGTATGCCCAAGAAACTAGTCCAATTAATTAAAATATGTCTCAGTGAAACGTATGGAAGAGTCCGTATAGGCCAGTTTCTGCCTGACGCTTTTTCATTTCACTGCGGGATAAAATAAGGTAGTGCACTATCACATTTACTTTTTAACTTTGCATTGGATATGCCATTCAAAAGTTCAGGAAAAAACAGAAGGTTTGGATTGAACGCGTTATATCAGCTGTTTGTTTATGTGGATGACAAGAATATGAAACAAGAAAAAAGGCAGGTTTGGAAATAAATACCGAAAAGACAAAGTATATGATTATGTCTCGTGACCAGAACATAGTAGGCTACAAAATGGAAATATAAAAATTGGAAATTTACTCTTAGGAGGTTTAGTAGTAGTAGTTTATTGACATTTGTGGGTTTGAGCCAGAGGGCGTTGTAGGGTTTTATACCCGCAGGACGCCCTCTCCAGCATTTGTACGTAAATTACAATATATATATATATATCTATACACATATACATACATACATATGAGACTATTTCTTGCATAAGTGCCAGTAGGTGTGTGAGTGCAGTGATTGATTCCTTTTATTCGGTGTAGGCCTAATTTGTTAATTTGTGATATTTGTAGGGGACTAGTGAGTAGGAATATAATATACATAGGTTACATAATAGGAATGGTGAACGGGAGAGTTCGAGGGAAAAGATATCAGGTGATAGACAACGCTAAGGTATATGTACCGAATGGGGTGATTAAGAGGAAAGCAAGAAAGTGGAAAGAATGTAAAATGCTAGGTTTGCATTTAAAGACCTGCTCTCGGGCAGAACACTGTGAATGTATACATACATACATACATACATACATACATACATACATACATACATACATACATACATACATACATACATACATACATACATACATACATATATACATACATACATACACACATACATACATACTGTACATACATGCATACATACATACATACATAAATACATACATACATACATACATACATACATACATACATACATACATACATACATACATACATACATACATGCATACATACATACATACATACATACATACATACATACATACATACATACATACATACATACTTTTCGTTAAAACTAAGACCAATCATAGTACTGAGTACATGAAAGCTATCGTTAAAAATAATGTGAACTCAATTGAAATGAAAGTAGGCATCAATTCATTCAAGGGACTACACAATGGGCAGTTACTAATAGAGTCAGGAAATGAAACGGACATTGATACAATGTAAAACTATCAATGACAAGTGTGGAGAAGAGCTTGAAGCAAGGGCATCAAAACTAAAGAATCCCAGAATAATTATTTTCAACGTACCAGATGAAATTACTACCGACAACATAGTAGACGCCATTACAACATAGAACCCGGAGTTGGGACAATACGAAAAAGAAGTGCAGCCAAAGTTTAGTTTTAAAGATAGAAAGAAAAACACAAACATATTTATTGAAGTAAGTGCAGAAGCACGAAAACAAATTATAGGGCGAAAGTTGAAAATTGGCTGGAATATGTGTAACTGGGATAACTATATAAGAATAAGCCGTTGGTTCAAATGCTGCAAATATAATCATAGGGCTCAAGAATGCAAAGGAAATCAAACATGTCCAAATTGCACCCAAACTCATGCACTGAAGGACTGCAAAGTGAACAAAGTAGATTACGAATGTATCAATTGCGTAAACTATAATAAGCACGCTCGATTCAAACTGTCCTTGTCACCAGGCCGCAATATTTAGGTATCAACAAAGCATTGGCTACTAACATGGCTCATAGGAATAACCATAGGATAAATTGCTTCCAGCTCAATTTACAGCATTCACGAGCAGCCATTAGCAATCTTGTGCAACTTCTAAATGAACACAGAGTCGATATAGCCTGTATACAGGAGCCATACTCACTGAACAATAAACCTGCAGGATTACCAAAATCCTTAAAAGTGTACGTCTGTGGAAATGGAAGGAAAAGATCAGCTATTATTATAAACAATGCCCAGATAGATGCCACATTAATCACACAATTGTCCAGCGAGGACTGTGTCGTCACCGAAGTAACGACGGGAGCGATCAATTTCTGTGCAGTTAGCATGTATTTCGATTGCAGAAGGGACATAGAAGAAGATATTCGGGACCTGGAAAAAAGAATAGACTACGCTAAGGGAAACGGTTTGCTCATTGCCATGGACAGTAATTCTAGAAGCAGAATGTGGCATGACACTGTAACCAACCAACGCGGATAAAATGTGGAAGAATTTTTTATTTGTAACAACCTCTATGTTATGAATGAAAATACCGATGCTGCAACTTTCCAATCCAGTAGTGGAAGTAGTCGCGTTGACTTAACAATAACTAATAACAAATTACTTCCTTATTTTTCTGAGTGGCAGTGCGGGGAGGAAGAAAGTTGCTCGGACCACAACATCATAAAATTCAGAATTGCAAGTTCTAACACTGGAGAATGCAAGACGAGCTACTTGGGAGTACGTTACATCACTAAGCAGGAGAATATAAGAAGTTTCAAACTAGTCTGGCCAACAACTTCATCTCTACCTTCAACTGCTCCAACCAACTAGAAGTAACGAAACTCGACAAGAAATTACGAGAAAAAACTAAACAGTACAACGCTGAGGCATTAATACAGGACTGTTTCTCGTGTATAACAGCAGCATGCAATACAGCTTTTAGAATCTCAAGAAGTAAAAAGCAAATAACAGGTAGAACTGTTCCATGGTGGTCCACAGAACTACAAATACTACGGAAAAAAACAAATGGACTACGTCGAAGATACCAACGAACTCGGAACAATGAAGACCTAAGGAGCGAGCAGAAAACACAGTACATGGAAGGAAAAAAGGTTATACCAATCCAGAAAAGAGGAAGAAAAATTTAAATCATGGCAAAAACACTGCTCCTCAATTGAAGTGAACAATCCATGGGATACAATTTATAAAATCGCGTCTGGAAAAGCAAGAACCATTACCTGACTCTCAACTCTTCAAACTTCAGATGGAACCTTCATCGATAATGCAGAAAGCACGATAAGTCATATATTAGATGCTTTCGCCCCCAAAGACGAAGAGATCAACGATAGTGCAAATCTTAAGCGAATTAGAGAGCTAACAACGGAGGCCATACGTACTGAAGATGATAAACTCTTCACTCGTGAAGAAATTTTATATACGATAAAACAATTCAATCCTAAGAAAGCACCCGGGGAAGATGGACTGACAAGCGAGATACTCCTTCAAGTTTTCAAAGCTTTTCCAGCATTTCTGACTGAGATATACAATAAATGTCTCAAAGAAAGCTGTTTCCCACAACAATGGAAGAATTCTAATATAGTGGCGATAATTAAGCCTGGCAAAGAAGAGGTTAAGGACGTGTCAAAATATCGACCTATCAGCTTGCTAAACGTGGCGGGTAAAGTCCTAGACAAATTAATGATTAACAGAATCCTGCATCATTTGCATACTAATACTGCTGGTTTGAGCAGGAATCAATATGGTTTCATGCCCCAAAAAGGAACAGTGGACGCATTGATGGCGGCTAAGGAGACCATTGAAGAAAACTTAAGTGAAAATAACTGTATTGCAGTAGTTAGCTTGGACGTCCGAGGAGCATTTGATGCGGCTTGGTGGCCAGGCATTCTTTACAATCTTAGAGAATTGAAATGTCCTAAGAATCTCTTTAATCTTGCAAGAAGAAGTTATTTTAGCAATAGAATTGCTGCTCTAGGGACTAATACTTTTAAAAAAGAGAGACCTGTGACTATGGGGTGTCCAGAAGGTTCTTGCAGCGGTCCTGAATTCTGGAATATATTGTATAATTCGCTGCTAAATTTGAACTTCACTCATCGTACAAGGGTCATTGCTTTCGCGGACGAATTGTTAATTGTTCTAACGCAAGGAAAACCACTGCGGATGCAGAGAATTATGCCAACCTAGATTTGAAGAAAATTGAAAAATGGGCGAGAAAAAACAAAATGCATTTCGATGAAAAGAAGTCCAAAACATTATTCATATCAAGGAAAAATCAGGAAACGACAAACACTGAACATCTAATTAAACAATAAACGTCTGGAGTAAGTATCCGAACTAAACCACTTGGGTATCTATTTCGACACCAGATTTAATTTTGACAATATGTAGATTACATTACAGAGAAATGCACTCCGATAATAAACATGCTAGCAAGAGTAGCTAAACTCAAATGGGGTCTAGAACATCTGGCACTGAAAACCATATATATGGGTGCAATTGAACCAGTACTAATATATGGCGCACCGATATGGGAGAAGGCCTTAACAAAACAAAACAACTTAAGGAAATATCAACGTTTTCAAAGGCTAATGAACATAAAAATAGCGAAGGCATTCAGAACACTTTCATATGACACCTCATGTGTACTAGCAGGAGTTCTTCCAATTCGTCTAGTCATAGAAGAAAAGGTCAGAATTTACAGAGCCACCCACAAAATCATCGAGTACGATGCACCTCTGGAAGTGATTCACTGGCCACACCCAGCTGAAGAACCACTCATAAGAGCGCCTATGGAGGATACCGCAAACAAAATAGATATATACACGGATGGAAGTAAAATCGGAGGAAAAGTTGGAGCTGCTGCGGTCATAATCCAAAACGACATGGTCATCCACCGATCCAAATACAAACTGTATGAAAAATGTTCTAACCATCAGGCAGAACAAATAGCAATCTTGAAGGCACTACAACATATTGAGAATGTAGAAATAACAGAAGAAACAGAGAATATTGCAGTAGTTAACACAGGCAGCAAAGTGACACTGGACACTTTACAGAACAAAAATAAACATAATCAAATAATTGAAAATACAAAAAAAGAATTGAAAAAATTGGAGAGACAGCAATGGACAGTTCTCTTTGGGTGGGTGAAGGCCCATGTCGGAATAGTAGGGAATGAGATAGCTAACCGTCTTGCCAAACAAGCTGCCATAGAAGATGAAGGGGAAATAGTTTATAATAAAATACCGAGAGATACCATATTAACAGAAGAGAGAGAAAAGACCTTAAGAAAATGGCAAGAGCAGTGGAGTATCTCAACTAAAGGCGCAATAACGAAATCATTCTTCCCATCAATTAAAGACAGAATGAAGATAAATTTACTTGTCGGGGCAGAATTTACTTCCATTGTGACAGGTCATGGCTTCACAAGATCGTACCTTCACAGATTCAAGATTATTCCAACTCCAACGTGCCCTTGCAGACTAAAAGAAGAACAGACAGTCAACCATATAATATTAAGATGTGCCACACTGATAGAAGAAAGAAGAATTCTACGAGCTAGTATAATACGCACAGGTCAAACCTGGCCTCCACCTTTTGATCAGTTCACAACAACATATCTCAATAGCTTCAGAAAATTTATAAAATCCATAGAAGTTGGCAAAATGTAACAGTAATTGAAATTAGAAATAATATTAACAATGATGGTAACCTAAAATAGAAGAAGTACAATTAGGCAACACTAGTATCTATAAGAATTTCAAGATCTCAATCAAAATTGTAAATATCTTGTTCTCATGTCATAAATTATGTAATTAATTATTGTAATATTTTATGTAAAGCATGTAGTATTACTCCAATGTAATGGAGCATGCTGATATACAAAAAAATACATACACATACATACACACATATTCACATACATACATATATACATACATACATACATACATACATACATACATACATACATACATACATACATACATACATACATACATACATACATACATACATACATAGACCTACAATAACATTAAATATCTAGGAGGTTTATAGGGATGACGTGAATATGTTAGGACAAAATCCACAAACGATTAGGGAAAATATGGGAATTTTACTTGAAGCAAGTAATAGGCCCTAAGTTAGATTTGGAGTAAATCCCGATTATGTCTCGTGACCAGAATATAGTATGAAATGAAAATATAAAAAATTGAAAATGTATGCTTTGATGAGCTGGAAGAATTCAAATACATTGGAGCAACAGTAACAAATATAAATGACACTCGAGAGGAAATTAAACGCAGAATGAATATTGGAAATGCCTGCTATTATTTGGTTGAGAAGCTTTTGTCGTCTAATCTACTGTCAAGAAAACTCAAATTTAGAATTTATAAAACAGTTATATTACCGGTTTTCTGTATGGCTGTGAAACTTGGACTCTTACTTTGACAGAGGAACAGAGGTTAAGAGTGTTCGAGAGTAAGGTGCTTAGGAAACATATTTGGGGCGAAGAGGGATGAAATTAATGAAGAATGGAGGAAGTTACAGAACGCAGAACTGTAAGCATTGTATTCTTCACCTAACATAATGAGGAACATTTAATGCAGTGGTCGTCAGCACTCGCTGAATTGTGCAAAGGGTAAGCGGTGCCGTCCCGTGTACACCGTCGTCCAGCAGGAAGAGGTAGAGAGCATACCCGCTAGCAGCTACGAGTGCACCTTGGTGCAATGTGTTCTCCGCGGGTAAGAGATGCTAACCCCAGGCTGCTCTGTGCTGACGACCCCTGATTTAATATGATTTACATCCAAACGTTTGAGATGGTCAGGGCATGTAGCACGCATGGGTGAATCCAGAAATGCGTATAGAGTGTTAGTTGGGAGACCTGAGGCAAAAAAGACCTTTGGGAAGACCGAGACATAGATAGGAGGATAATATTAATATGGATTTGAGGGAGGCTGGGTATGATGATAGGAAATGGATTAATCTTGCTCAAGATGGGGACCGATGGGTGCTTATGTGAGGGCTGTAATGAACTTCCGGATTCTCTAACAGCCATTTGTAAGTAGGTAATGGTAACAGTAATTTATTTTATATTACACAGGTATGATTTGTGGACATTAAAATGTAAATATAAGTATTTAAAAATCATAATCATTAATTGGATCCCTACATTAGCAGTGGTCATACAATAAACAATCTAAGTAACAAAATATAATATACAAGGATAGGATTCTTACATAACAATGATTTTACAATGAACAATTACATGAAATAATAAAATATGTACAAGGATATTATTCTTACATTAACAACGATTTTACAATAAAGAATTGAGTGAAATAAAATATATACAATAATTATATAAGGGTTTTTCTTAACCATATTATGAAATAAGAAATTAAATAACATTAGGGCAAGTTTACTATGTACACTTGCCTTCCTACGTAGAAGTCGAGACAAGAAAGTCGTCCCTAAATTTGCTGTCGTTAAACATGAAATTCGAACAGTGAAGGCCCAGAGAATATGCAGACGAGCCAGCTTGGCCCTCATAAGGGAGAGAATTCATCACACATACCTGGAACTCAACAACATCTCACGGGAGCTACTACAGCTACGCTTACAATGCTACGGGAGGCTACAACCATCTGATCAAGAATGGATCGACAGGTCACTAACCGCCCAGGTTCAGATGCATATGAAGAAAGTCAGAGGGAGGCAAATGGAGAAATTCCGCAGATTGGCCCCCTCACAGCCAGGCATGCAACCGCTGGACAAGAACAAACTTGTCATTAATGTATCAAGTAAAAAATTGGACGAAGACACCATATCGGCACTAGCCAAGGGCCTAAATTTCGTTCCAGCTCCAAGAAAATATCCAGTCAAGGACATTATCAGTGGAGTGGAACAAGCTATCTCCTCTCTTCCTCCTGGAATATCTGAAGAAGTGAGAAGAGATGTCTGCCGAATTATCAACACAGCCAGACCACCCAAACCCAATATCACGAGGAATGAACGACTAGCGCTCCGGGAGCTACGTGAAGATGAGAGTATAGTCGTTCTCCAGGCCGACAAAGGAAACTCTACGGTGGTGTTGGACTCTTCACCGTACCACAAGAAAATTGTTGAACTACTAGCAGACACGACCTACAAGAAACTGACACGTGATCCCACTAACAGGATCATAAGAACCACCACCACGCTGCTGAAATCTTCCTCGCTCCCTGCCGAGGCTATAAAAGTTCTACTACCACACTCGGCCACACCACCTCGGATTTATGGGCTCCCCAAGATCCACAAACAAGGGCTACCATTACGACCCATTGTTAGCACCATCGGGTCGCCCACATATCACCTGGCCAAGCATCTAACCAACATGCTCCAACGCCTGATTGGAACGTGTGAATATCATGTGAAAAACTCTACAGAATTTATTAGAATTCTGGAGAACATCAGAGTGGTCCCATCAGATCTACTAGTGAGCTTCGATGTAATTTCACTCTTCACAAAGGTTCCGATAAAAGAGGCTCTAGAACTGATAGCGGAACAATTCCCGGATGATATTCTACAACTCTTCCGACTGGCCTTGACTACAACTTACTTCACGTACAACAGTGAGTTCTACGAACAAACCGACGGCGTGGCAATGGGCTCCCCGCTGTCACCTGCTATTGCTGACTTTTACATGCAGCACTTCGAACACCAGGCCCTAGACTCAGCCACACACAAGCCGAGCCACTTCTTCCGCTACGTAGACGACACCTTCGTGGTCTGGCCGCACGGACAAGACAAGCTACAAGAGTTCCTACAACATCTCAACAGCATCCACGCGAATATCCAGTTCACCATGGAGGTGGAGTCAGAGGGCTCACTGCCGTTCCTGGATATCCACATACACAGGAAAGCAGATGGTACTCTCGGACATGGCGTGTATAGAAAGCCGACGCACACAGATCTGTACCTGAATGCACTCAGCCTCCACCACCCTTCGCAGAAGAAGCCCGTCCTGACTAGTCTACTACATCGCGCCATAGTCATATCCGATATCAATAACTTGCCTGCAGAATTGGACTATCTTCGTAGAACACTACAACAAAACAACTACAGCCGGAGAGACATCAACAAAGCCCTCAAACAAGTTACCAACTTGCCTGCAGAAATGGATCATCTTCGTAGAACACTACAACAAAACAACTACAGCCGGAGAGACATCAACAAAGCCCTCAAACAAGTTACCACGAGAAGTAACACAATAGACTTAGACAGCAAGCAAGAACCGACAAAGAAAGCTTTCATTCCATTCTGCGGGAGCGTGTCACACAAAATAAGCTGAATCCTCCAGAAGGTAAATATCAAAACCATCCATAAACCACAGAGCAAAATCCGGAGTCATCTACGTCAGGTTAAAGACAGTCAGGGCTTAAGGACTCCAGGGATTTACAAGATTCCATGCGAGTGCGGCGAAGTATACATAGGGCAGACTGGCCGCACAATAGAAGACAGAATCAAAGAACATATGTAAGAGGAACCTGAGGCTGTATTACCCGGAAAAATCTGCAGTGGCGCAACACAGCATAGAAAAGGAGCATAAAATACTGTTTGACCACACCAAGGTCATTAACAAATCAAGCCACTACTGGGATCGTACAATCAAGTAGGCCATAGAGATCAAGCTGGAGAAAAACAACTTTAACAGAGACAGTCGACTCCAGCTCAGTCAGGCATGGACACCGGCCTTGGACCAACTTAGGCCCTCTTACAATCTAGGTCATGAAGATCACGGACCGAGGACGGTAACCGATTCCAACCGGCGGAACAGGGCTCGCCGCCCGCCAAACTTCACACAGGAATCCCGGGAGGGGCGGAGCTTACGAGAGATGACAATTCCCGGCCCCGGATTGGCCGATCCGCCAACCAATCCCGTTTCACCTGAGACAGCCTAACATCTATATTACCTTTCGACTTTCTGTTCGGACATCACTTCCCTGAAGATGGCTGCAGAGATAGCAGTCGAAAGCTTGGAGCATTCCAAAATCTTAACTCGGCTGATATCCCGCGAAAACATATTAGCGAACCAACGCCGAGAAAGCCTCAAATCATACAAACGTATTTTTTGTATGTGAAGTAATTTTCAAGATATTAGAGTCAACTTACTTATTTTTAATGAGAACCAACTATGTTTTGTATTGCAAATGTTGCGTTAGCTCTGTCTAATAACAACTGGCTACTTTACAGACTGTTTGAATGTCACCAGTAAGAGTAAACATAAGCAATAGCTGACCGAGGATCGAACAGAGGGAGGACAATTCTGGTTAGATTTGTGCGTCAATTAAATCACAATCACAATGTACTGTACATTTTAATACTACGGAAATATAATATGAAATGTTGCACATAGTGAAGTGAGACATAAAAGTAGTGACGCACAAATTGTCCTCCTTCTGTTCGATCCTCGGTCAAATATTGTTTATTTTTAGTCTTACCGGTGACATTCAAACAGTCTGTATAGTAGTTAGTTGGTATTAGACAGATCTAACGCAACATTTGCAATAAAAACATAGCCTACTTGGTTCTCATTTAAAAAAAAGAAAGTTGACTCTAATATCTATAGTGCTCGGGAAAAGTGGCACAAGTAAAAAATGTTAATTTTACAGGAGAAGGAAACAAACTGTCTTCACACTAGTTTATGTCGATTTGATTTTCTTCTGTATGAATTATTGTAATGGGAGAAATGCTTATGTCTATTTTCCCAAGCTAGCAGATGTTCCATAAGTTGTCAATAAATTAATAAAAAATGTTTTTAAAACTAACTTATGCCACTTTTCCCAAGCATTGCAGATATCTTGAAAAGTATTTCATGTACAAAAATACATTACGTGTATCAGATGTCTCCTTCCATGTAATTTAACTTATAACTGTCAGTTTGTGTATAGCTGAAATATTTCACACGTCATCGGAAGTGAAAGAGTTAAGTGGAACACTCTGTATATAAATATCTTAAAACAAATTCTGCAAAGAGCTTGACATTTTACTGATAGTTATCGATGGAATAATCTTTAAACTAGACTAAATACTGTAAAATTGATTCTGTCTTTACTTATAGCCTATTGATTTTTTATTCGAGTATAAAAATTCGCTATAATTATAATATTATTCATAATTTGTGTACAAAGTAGTCTTTTTGAAATTCTTACACCAATAACATAATATACATTTTAACGTACTTGGGTTCTGTTAGTCTACACATAATTTCAGCTTTCTAACGTAATTTGTTTTTGTTCTGAGTATACTTTAATGCAAATTTAAGAATTCTTTCCAGATAATTAAATAGTGAGGAAAGAGGAAACAAATAGGCCTAAGAGTTATGTATCACTTCTTAAAATATTTCTAAATGATTCATTAAAACGCTGTAAAAATTACATCAAGTTATGACTGGCAATTTTCATGCAATTGCCGTTTAAATATTAGCATATTTCTAACAATTTTTTCATGCGTTTCTTCACAGTTGGTGTTCTGTCTAGCGTTTTCACATGGAGTTCAGGTGTCGTCCTGACCCCACATCACCGATGCTTGCCGCGTGTGCCTAAAGTGATAACGCTGAAATTACCTACAAGAGTGAATGACTAAGAAAAATTGAGAAATAAAGAGAGACTGAAAGAACTTTCGTTGTAAAAGAAACTATGTTTCAAGATTGATGCTCCAGATCGATATCGCCTACTCGCATTACAGATGAGTGAATTGTATTCTCATTTTCTCTTGGACATTTATACCTACGCGAAATCAGTCAGGGCTGCTTTCAGCATAAATGTTACCGAGGAGCATCAGCTGGAAGACAATGAACTGCGAAGTGAACTTGAGATAGCATCTGTTCAGCTTTCTCTGGCCCACGCATGCTGTCGACCATTTATCAACATTAGATTACAATCTTAGTCCACAACCCTAAAATGCTTTTATGGCTGCGAGGGATGGGAAGGCATGAGTTCGTAATTTTGAAACTATCATGTTAAGGGAACACTCATTAGGATGCTAAACAAATACTAAATTATTTTATTTATTTATTTATTTTGGTGTTAATTAATTCTGGACCATATTCACTGTTAATTGACCGGTCAGATTTTTTCGTTTTGAGTTAGTATAAGGAATACAAATTTCGATCAATGTAAAAAAAAATCAACACACTGCTTTTTCAACATTGTCCACTTTTCTCCAGCCGTGTAATAAAATTCGTTTGTGAATGGTAGATAGTGGCACTCGTTGAGACATTTTTTTAATGGGAGAATAAAATGTAAATAAAAAAGAAACGTTGTAAGATAGATTTTTACATCTGTTATTGACAACCCAACCCAGTTGAAACCAAAATACTAAACGAGTAATCAAGACAACTGGAATGAAAAGTCAAATAAATTTTCCGCAGTCATGCTTGGTTGTATAGCCAAAGCAACACGTGTCAAATACAGAATGTGAAACATTGTAGGAACAAGTTTTTTATGGTGGAAAATTGTTAAAGTTGCGTATTTATTTATTTATTTATTTATTTATCTATTTATGTCCATAACAGGGCAAAGCCCCAATTACAATAGACAGTACAGATAAAAAGCATATTGCATACAACACGAAAAGAAGAGGTAAAACAGATACAAGTGTAATTACAAATTAAAAAAAATGGATACCAGCTAAATATAAAAGACAGATACAGATATAAATGAAAAACACCAAATAAAAACAAATCAAAATGAGGCAAGTACAGACATCACAGCCAAAAATGCAAAATGTAGGCGTAGCTATAATTGACAAATTGCAGATCAAATACAACACCATATTAATAAATTCAATATACAGCAGTACATAGCAGGCCCAATAGGCTCAATTAATTTATTTAAAAAACTCACCAACACAGAACATATGTTTCAAGTAATGCTTTCTATTATTTTTTGTTGTACATATTGTACGATAACGAAAAATCTAAATCCTGTTTATTTGATAGATGATTGTAAGTTCGAAGCATTAATAAAAGTGGAGACATTTTATGAGATAGTGTTTTTGTTGCCTGTAAATAAAAGAGAGATCGCTTTCTCAAATTTGATTTACCAATATTGAAACTAATTAGCTATAGAAGATCAGGGTTGTCTATTAAGCCATTTATGGTTTTGAACAAATACATTTGTTGTGCTCTTATCCTGATTCTGATCCTTATTCTGATTAGATGGACGTTGACTGTTCTTCTTGCTATGTTTTACACTTTTGCATCAGCACAAAACATTATTGAGAACTGGTAAGACGGTCTACTATAAGAGAGTTTTCCTCTTTAGTGTATTCGGACCAGTTCTTGAAGCCATATTTAATGAACGCATTATTGGAATTCTCATTTATTCAAATTGTATTTAAAGACAATTAGCCTATTGCCCATCTTTTCCTCATACAGTATCCATGAGTATGAATTTATCCAATGTTTTTTAAAAGTCCTACACCTATCACTTGTTTCTAATTTAGTACATATTTTAATGTAATTAAGTCTACTTTTAAGGGAAGTATCATTCTCACCTTACACTGCTACAAGCTGACTAACTATTATCAGTTCATCTCGATCAGTTCTTCTATATTTCACTGCAAACTTATCCATAATGATTGGTCTAAGACCAATGCAGTTCGAACTAGCGGCTCAAGCTCAAGCAATGGACTGAATTTTCCACGTATGCTTACCCTAATTCTGGACCATTCTCCTCAACTAAAATCAGCTGGGAATTACCAGTGCTTCAGTTCACAGTTTTTCAGTTCTGTGACTCGTGCGTGGTGACTTTGATCTTTCAGTTCGAAATGCACAGATAATAGATTTAGAAGATAATAGTTAGGGTATGTTATTTCTATAATGATAACGATTTTGACTGTGTAAGACTCACTCTGCATAGATACAATATTTTATTGGATGTAATAAAAGAACACAATGTTACTCTACTGTAAACAGTTTTGAAAGCGTGCTGCAATATTTGAGCATGCAGATGATAAATGCATAGCTCTAAGAAAAACGATACCAGAATATGTGAAACTATTAAAGCTACTTTTAACATTACCTGTATCCATTTCTACTGCGTCCAGACAGAATAAGAAATGAAGCTGTGATGGAGAGAGTGGCCGAAGAAAGAATGATGCTGAAACTGATCAGAAAGAGAAAAATAAATTAGTTGGGTCATTGGCTGAGAAGAAACTGCTGAAGTATGCACAAGAAGAATTGGTGAATGGGAGAATAGTTCGGCGCAGAAATACATACATGTCAGGTGGTAGACGACATTAAGATATATGGATCATATGCGGAGTCTAAGAGGAAGGCAGAAAATAGGACAGATTGAAAAATGCTGGGTTTGCCACTGTCCTTGATCAGAAAACAATGAATGAATGAATCTGTACTGCAGAATTTTCATTTTCTGCGCTTAGAAAATATACACAAGATCCACTATGGATCAAGTCCGGCTGAATCACATTGCACATTGAATGTGCATTCCGATCTCGCTCGGGAACGTAACATCGAAGGAATAGTCAACGAGTTCATCAGTAAAACAGCTGTCAGGAAAAACTCTTTTCACGTTCTATCATCGTATGTGAGTGATTCTATAATATTTTGAAGTATTTATTTCGTATTTATCTTGCACAGGATAGGACCGATGGCGGTCTTACGTGAGGGCGGCAATGAACCTGCGGGTTCCTTAAAAGCCATTTGTAAGTAAGTATCTTGTTTCATGTTTACACAAGAAAATTATATTCCGAGTTTATAAATGTAGGTAACGCGGTTTATATCATGACTATGACCAAGCCACAAGAATTTCTAAAGTTGGCGCCTATGCAAGGAAGAAATTTTATAAAATATAAATGCATGAAATAAAGTAGGATGTGCATTTTTTTTAATTCCGTACTTAAAATTCATTTACGCGAATTATGGAGTAAATACGAAATTTGTTTTAATGTAATTATTAATGTCTTATTAATTAATTTATTTTTGAACAACAATTTTTTTTATTTTAACAATCAAAACTAAAAACTATTACGACCCAATCTTCAATCGTATTTTATTTAACTGAAAAAAAAATCGTTCTTCTTTATTATCCTTAACCTGTCGTTATAAAGGTCTAAAATAATATTGGTTAATTGATACACACTAAAAAGTGACAAATATGCCGCCTTACTCCATCTACAAGACACAGATACAGATATGTAATAATTCCATAGTTCCCGAACTGCTTTTACAAGCACATGCACCGTGTAACATCGCCGTGACCCGAAATGGACTTAGAATATATTCACTGTTCACGAGTGCAGCCACTTTTTTTTTTTTTTTTTTTTTCGATAGCTGTACACTTGAACCTTATTTCGTCCACAATTTTTACTATACATTGTATTTATTTATTTATTTATTTATTTATTTATTTATTTATTTACCTATTTACTTATTTATTTATTCGTATATTTGTGTGCTTGTTTGTTTGTTTGTCTACTTGTGTGTCTGTTTGTTTATTTGTCTACTAGTTAGTTTATTTGTTAAATTATTTAGTTATTTGTTTCTTTTTGTCTACAGAATATAATCGTATTTTTACGAGTGTTGTCGCAAAAGACGAATATTTTGCCTGGACCACAAATACAATACGAATTGAGTAAAAATTAGTGTTTTACTAGATAGATAGATAAGGTAGGTGTCCCTGATATGGCCATGCTAAGGTTTGAGAATTTTTCTAGCCGCCATTTTGAAAAAATGTAAACCACTTTTTTCTTACTCGTTCTCAGTCTAATGGACTTTCTTAAAACAATTTCCTTTCCCCATAAAATAGCTTTAATTGTCCAAAAAGTCCCAAATTCCAAAAGTCTACTTATTGGCCATATCAGGAACATGTGCACATGATATGGCCAGCCTTGTTCCATCTTCTACAAATCGTGATTGTTTTCAGGTTGATAGCGCAGTTGTGCTAAAATTAAATAAATTGGTATAAAATGAATAAACATGACACTTTATAATCTTTTTATAATTCAAAAGTGTAGTCAAAACAGGTTTTTTCATAAAAAATTAAGTTGTTTTTCTTAAAATACAAAATTTGTGCGTAATCCCAGCTATAAGGCATGGAAATTTGTCACGTGAAAAAATTAAAGTGAAATGAACTTGATATGACCATGGTGCATTTGATATGGCCATATCAGGAGCAGGTAAGGTTTCACGAAAATCGTTTGATTATGAACAACTCGTAAAAGATGCGTCATCAACGACAACACCAATCAACAGAACATTAAAAACTGAATGGAGTACTATGGTTTTCATGAAACAAATATTTGAAAAACATGCATAAAACAAAGGAGACTTACCAGAGAAAAATAAGTAGAGGTCACATGAAAACCGCAAAACAGGCAACTGACGCCATATTGCTCAACCTGACTGGATGCAAAACGATCAAGTGACATACCAGGATACCCTTTCAATGGATGCTGCTGCAATTTAGCGGATTTTTTGGTTAACTAACTCACAATAGGGGGGTGGCCAGATCAGGAACATGGCCATAACAGGAGCACCCACCTTAGATAGATTTCTTCGTTCCATAATATTCTTACATTTGCTTTATAGCATAGAATAAAGAACATGTCCAATTCTTACGTTTAACAATAAAATGCAATACATATAAAATGCAAATAAGAAATATGTACAGAATTAATACCTTAATAACTATAATATTTTATACAATGTAATATGTTTACTATTTAATAGTATTCTAATATTTACACAGTACTGTGAAATGTCAAGAATTCATCTACAGAATAGAAAGTGCGAGATATTAAGTAATTTTTTAGTTTTACCTTAAATAATGCAGGGTTTTGGCTATGATTCTTAATGTCTTCAGGAAGACTATTGAACATTTTTATCGCCATGTAACGTACTCCCCTTTAAAAGCATGATAAATTTGATGATGGCGTATGAAAATCATTCCTTCTGCGGGTATTTATACTATGTATGGTTCAGTTAGTTGGAAAATTTTCTTTATTACATAAGAGGAAATTTATTGTAGAGTATATGTATTGATTTTTTAAGGTTAGAATGTCTAATTTTTTTTTAAATAATCTACATGATTCTCTAGCCTTTGCTCCAACTATTATTCTAATACCTCATTTTTGTAATAAGAATATATTTTTACTATCTGCAGAATTTCCCCAAAATATTATTCCGTAGGACATAATGGAATGAAAATAGGCAAAATATATTGTCTTTAAGATACTGCTGTTTAGAAATTGTTGTAACGACCTAATTGAGAAGCATGCTGAGCTAAGTTTGGGGATTATTTCTTTGATATGATTTTTCCAATTTATTGTATTATTAATATGCAAACCAAGAAATTTGGTTGTTGATGTTTCTAGTAGAGGTATATTGTTGATAGTTGTGTCCAATGTTTCAGAGATTAAATTTGAAGTGGCTTTAAATTGAATGATGTTTGTTTTATTAATGTTTAATGCTAGTTTATTGGTTGTAAACCAGTCATAAATTTTAAGGAGAATTATTTCTGTTTTATATTTGAATGTGGCAAAGTTCTTGTCTGTAATTATGATACTTGTGTCATCTGCAAATAGTATAGGATAACCTATTCCTTTTATTATGGGGTCAAGGTCATTTATAAAAATTAGAAAAAGAAGAGACCCTAATATAGATCCTTGTGGGACCCCTGTATGAACATTTCCCCATGTTGAAGTAAATTTAAAGGAGTTATTAAATGCTTTGATTTCCACTTTTTGTTTTCTGTTTAGGAGATATGACTCAAACCACTGATATTCTATGCCTTTAATACCATAGTATTCTCATTTTTGTAGTAGAATTTTATGGTTAATACAATCAAAAGCTTCGGAGAGATCACAGAATATCCCTCCTACTTGTAATTTTTTATTAATAGCTTCCAGAATTTTATCAGTTAAATTAAACGTCGCTTGCTCAGGTGATTTATTCTTTCTGAATCCAAATTGTTCCGGAATGAGAATGTTGTATCTATCAAGATGATGATACTCTCTTATATATAACTTTTTCGAAGACCTTTGAGATGACTGGTAGAAGGGATATGGGCCTGTAGTTTTCGGGCGAAGTTCTGTCCCCTTTCTTGAATAAAGGAATAACAACTGAATATTTCAGTCGCTCTGGAAATACACCATTAAACATTGAAAAGTTTCATAAATAAGACAGGGGCTTGGCAATTATTTGTGAACTGGCTTTTAATATTTTGCTAGTAATTTCATCATATCCCGAGGAATTTTTAGACTTTAATTGCTTTAGAATTGTAATTATTTCTCGTGAAATTGTTGGAAAAATTTGAATATTTGGGAAAGTTACAGGAATAGATATTTTCAAACAATCGATGGCATTATTATTATTATTATTATTATTATTATTATTATTATTATTATTATTATTATTATTATCATTATTATTATTATTATTATTATTATTATTATTATTATTATTTGTGGGATGTTTAGGTTATCAGTTATTGAGAGAAAATGATTGTTGAATATGTTCGCAACTTCTGTTGTATCTGATGTTTTTCTATTATCTGTTACAAGAGTGTAACCTTGTTCTTTACTTCTGAACTTTCCACTTTCTTTTTTTATTATGTTCCTAGTTGTTTTGATTTTATTATTGGAGTTTAGAATAATTCCGTTATAGTAAAGTTCTTTGGCTTTTAAAATTACTTTGTGTAATATTTTAGAGTACTTTTTAAAGTTTAAAGTTTGGGGTCATTACTATTTCTACTTTGAATATAGAGGGACCTCTTAGTTTTACAAGAGATTTTTATGCCTTGTGTAATCCAATTGTTTTTAGATGTTTGAGAATTTTTGTACTTTACAAGAAAACTGGATTCAAAGATACTGTATTTAAGAATGTATTATGAAACACATTGAATTTACTATTCATATCACCATTATCATATAATGATTCCCATGTTTCATTTTTTAGTTTAGCTTCGAAGTCCTTTAAAGATTCTTCATTTATGACCCTTAACCTAAATTTATTATGGTGTTTTGATGCAGGAATGCTACCGTTTATTCTTCTTAGTTGAGCATCATGGTCTGAAAGACCATTTATAATGGGAACTGTCCGGTAACTATCTAATCTATCTTTCTTTATAATTATATTATCAATTGCAGAAATAGATTCTTCTTGTATTCTAGTTAGAAAATTGACTGTATGTATTAAATTGAAGGTTACTAATAATGTGTTAAATTCTTCTATTTTAGTGTTCTCAGTGAGATAGTCAATATTTAAGTCTCCGCAAAATATGTATTCGTTTTTTTTCATGTATGTGTTGTAATGTATTTTCTAGTAGATGAAGAAAATGTTTGAAATCTCCAGAGGACGACCTGTGTATACCTATAACCAGGGAAAGGATTTATATGTAAATACATATTTACTTATAAAGCTAATATAATTTATATTTTGCATTATCTTTATGTTTCACAATGTGTAGGGTTGAAAAATCCTACTTTTATTTTCCATATTTTTCCATATTTTAGAGTTTAGTACATATTTTCGTTAATTTCCATATATTTTCCATATTTCATATAAAACAGTCCATATTATATTAGGTTTAACAATAAAACAAAACAAAATTCCATTAACTTTTAAAAATACATTTCAACAATAGAGATTTAAACACATGTTCAGTAATCCCATTAACATCAGAGTTATTTGAAAATTAGCAGTCCTATCAACAATGGGAAATAAGTTACAAAACTGTATTAATTTAATTTAAAATTTTTAACAGACTTCAGTTGTGCAGCTCAACAGTTAAATGCCAGTCAGAGTACACATAGGTTCAGTTTTGTAAATCATACTATAAAGACGGTAAATATGCCAAAAGTACGTCATTCAGTCAATTTAAAATCAAAACTAACAAGTTACATTTCAGAATTTAAAGAAGATGGTTTATCAACTGACAATAAAATATTATTTTGTAATTTGTGTCAGTGTGCAGTATCATCTACACAAAAGTTCCTGGTGCAACAACACATTACAACTAGTAAACATCAGGCCAACAAACAACTAAATTCCAAGCAGAGACAATTGTTTTTAACACAACCAACAACATCGAATGTAAGATCTGAGTTTAACATCGACCTGTGCCGTTCTCTCATCTCTGCTGATATTCCTCTCTACAAACTAAAGAATAAGGTCTTCAGGGAATTCCTTGAAAAATATACTCAACATACAATCCCGGATGAGTCAACACTTAGGAAGACGTATGCTCCATCCATCTACGATGAGACAATACAGAAGATAAGAGATGAAATTAAAGATAGTTCAATTTGGGTTTCCATTGATGAGACTCCCGACAAAGAAGGTAGACTTGTTGGTAATGTAGTTATCGGTTTGTTAAGTGAACAATATTCTGAACGAATTCTTTTACATTGTGATGTTCTAGAAAAGTGCAATAACAAAACTATAGTTAAACTGTTCAACGAAGCTATGGGTATCCTGTGGCCAAAGGGTATTATGTACGATAATGTGCAGGGAAAGGATTTATATGTAAATACATATTTACTTATAAAGCTAATATAATTTATATTTTGCATTATCTTTATGTTTCACAATGTGTAGGGTTGAAAAATCCTACTTTTATTTTCCATATTTTTCCATATTTTAGAGTTTAGTACATATTTTCGTTAATTTCCATATATTTTCCATATTTCATATAAAACAGTCCATATTATATTAGGTTTAACAATAAAACAAAACAAAATTCCATTAACTTTTAAAAATACATTTCAACAATAGAGATTTAAACACATGTTCAGTAATCCCATTAACATCAGAGTTATTTGAAAATTAGCAGTCCTATCAACAATGGGAAAGTAAGTTACAAAACTGTATTAATTTAATTTAAAATTTTTAACAGACTTCAGTTGTGCAGCTCAACAGTTAAATGCCAGTCAGAGTACACATAGGTTCAGTTTTGTAAATCATACTATAAAGACGGTAAATATGCCAAAAGTACGTCATTCAGTCAATTTAAAATCAAAACTAACAAGTTACATTTCAGAATTTAAAGAAGATGGTTTATCAACTGACAATAAAATATTATTTTGTAATTTGTGTCAGTGTGCAGTATCATCTACACAAAAGTTCCTGGTGCAACAACACATTACAACTAGTAAACATCAGGCCAACAAACAACTAAATTCCGAGCAGAGACAATTGTTTTTAACACAACCAACAACATCGAATGTAAGATCTGAGTTTAACATCGACCTGTGCCGTTCTCTCATCTCTGCTGATATTCCTCTCTACAAACTAAAGAATAAGGTCTTCAGGGAATTCCTTGAAAAATATACTCAACATACAATCCCGGATGAGTCAACACTTAGGAAGACGTATGCTCCATCCATCTACGATGAGACAATACAGAAGATAAGAGATGAAATTAAAGATAGTTCAATTTGGGTTTCCATTGATGAGACTCCCGACAAAGAAGGTAGACTTGTTGGTAATGTAGTTATCGGTTTGTTAAGTGAACAATATTCTGAACGAATTCTTTTACATTGTGATGTTCTAGAAAAGTGCAATAACAAAACTATAGTTAAACTGTTCAACGAAGCTATGGGTATCCTGTGGCCAAAGGGTATTATGTACGATAATGTGTTATTCTTTATTAGCGATGCTGCCCCTTATATGGTCAAAGCTGGACAAGCATTATCTGTTGTATATCCTAAATTGACTCGTTTTACTTGTGTGGCGCATGCATTTCATCGTGTGGCAGAAGTGGTCAGAGACAATTTCCCTAAAGTAGATTTGTTGATTTCATCAGTGAAAAAAGTATTTCTCAAAGCTCCCAGTAGAGTTAACGTGTTGAAAGAAATGTACCCTGAAATTCCATTGCCACCAAAGCCAATTTTAACTAGATGGGGTACATGGCTAGAAGCAGTTGAATATTATGCCGAACATATAGACTCTATTAACAATGTTCTCCTTGCATTGGACTCTGAAGATGCAGTCTCAATTGATACTGCGAAAACAGTTACCTGTGACATAAGTGTGAAGAATGACTTAGCTCACATTCAGCATACATTTTCATGCATCATAAAAACGCTCAAAAGTCTCCAAAATAGGCACCTTTCACTATCTGAAAGTTTTGAAATTATAAATAGTACTGTGGAACAACTGAATCGTGGTAGAGGTAAAGTTGCAGATGCAGTAAGAGCTAAGGTGGACACTGTACTTTCAAAAAACCCTGGATATGAAGAACTACAAAAGGTTGTTGCTGTGATGAGTGGTGAATCAACAGTGAAGATTAACTTGGACTTATCCCCAGCAGACATTGTGAAATTGAATTATGTACCAGTTACTTCTTGTGACGTCGAACGCTCTTTTAGTCAGTATAAATCTATCCTCAGAGACAATAGAAGAAGATTCACTTTTCAGCACTTGAAAGAAATGTTTGTAACCTATTGTTATGGTAACAGACAATAAAAATTGTGTTTTGTTGAAACTACATTGGAAGATAAGGTACGTCCATTATATTTTTTGTTTAGTTTGATTAAAATGTACCAATATTTAACGTACATAGTCATTTTTTTATAATTTTAAGTCCATATTTAATTCCATATTTTGGTAAAAATCCATATTTAATTCCATATTTTGGTAAAAATAACTACATATATATTTACATATTTCATATATTTTTAGTCCATATAAATCCGTTCCCTGATAATGTGTTATTCTTTATTAGCGATGCTGCCCCTTATATGGTCAAAGCTGGACAAGCATTATCTGTTGTATATCCTAAATTGACTCATTTTACTTGTGTGGCGCATGCATTTCATCGTGTGGCAGAAGTGGTCAGAGACAATTTCCCTAAAGTAGATTTGTTGATTTCATCAGTGAAAAAAGTATTTCTCAAAGCTCCCAGTAGAGTTAACGTGTTGAAAGAAATGTACCCTGAAATTCCATTGCCACCAAAGCCAATTTTAACTAGATGGGGTACATGGCTAGAAGCAGTTGAATATTATGCCGAACATATAGACTCTATTAACAATGTTCTCCTTGCATTGGACTCTGAAGATGCAGTCTCAATTGATACTGCGAAAACAGTTACCTGTGACATAAGTGTGAAGAATGACTTAGCTCACATTCAGCATACATTTTCATGCATCATAAAAACGCTCAAAAGTCTCCAAAATAGGCACCTTTCACTATCTGAAAGTTTTGAAATTATAAATAGTACTGTGGAACAACTGAATCGTGGTAGAGGTAAAGTTGCAGATGCAGTAAGAGCTAAGGTGGACACTGTACTTTCAAAAAACCCTGGATATGAAGAACTACAAAAGGTTGTTGCTGTGATGAGTGGTGAATCAACAGTGAAGATTAACTTGGACTTATCCCCAGCAGACATTGTGAAATTGAATTATGTACCAGTTACTTCTTGTGACGTCGAACGCTCTTTTAGTCAGTATAAATCTATCCTCAGAGACAATAGAAGAAGATTCACTTTTCAGCACTTGAAAGAAATGTTTGTAACCTATTGTTATGGTAACAGACAATAAAAATTGTGTTTTGTTGAAACTACATTGGAAGATAAGGTACGTCCATTATATTTTTTGTTTAGTTTGATTAAAATGTACCAATATTTAACGTACATAGTCATTTTTTTATAATTTTAAGTCCATATTTAATTCCATATTTTGGTAAAAATCCATATTTAATTCCATATTTTGGTAAAAATAACTACATATATATTTACATATTTCATATATTTTTAGTCCATATAAATCCGTTCCCTGCCTATAACTATAAGGTTACTAGATTTTAATTCTAATTCTACCGTACACAGCTCTAAATCTTTTTCTCTGCTAAATTTTGAAAGGCTGATATTTTTTAAATTTATATCGTTTCTAACAAATATGCACACACCTCCTTTCTGTATATTCTGTCTACAATAGCTATCTCCTAGTTTGTATCCTTCCAGTGAAAGTGCCGATAATTCCTGTTGTTTCATAGGATGTTCAGTGACGCATATTATATATATGTTTATTTGTTCTATTTCTAAGAATGTTAATAACTCTGGTGACTTGTTTCTAAGGCTTTGTATGTTTTGATGAAATAAACTAAACTGACTTCCGGTATCTTTTGTTTTTTAATTTGAATTAATCCTACAAAATTTATGATTTGTATTTACTTCACTGTTCTGATTACCTGTAGACCTACTTTCTTTTTCTAATTTATATTTTACTCTAAAAAAGGAGATGTCCTATGATGAACAGCAGGAATTATATTGGTAATGACTGGAATCCTACCCTTTATTCTATTAGCGATCAGATGCGAAAGCATCTTCTTGCCTCTAGAATTCAAGTGTAGGCCATGAGATGTGTAATCATCTCTCTTGATGCTACATACCTCTATCACACCAATATGAGAGGCATTGGGTCTGATCAAGGTACGTCCAAGTCGTGCATTCATACTCCTCACCCTGCTATGAAGCCCCGGCTTGTCATGCCTGTCAAAAGCTCCATTACCTCCACATTTGTGTGGCTGCTGTCCTTACTTATGTTCTCTAGATCTTACTCAACAGAGTAACTAACATCTCTATCCAGGCTGTTCCCTGGCCCACCCACTATTACAATATGATCCCTCTTGGTAAAACCAGAAGATAGTTTTACCAGACCTTCTGTAACATGAGTAAGTCCAGCACTAGGTTTTATTATGCTACAAATCTCATAGTCAATTCTTAATTCCTATTTCATCAGGTTTGCTATTCCCCTTCCGTGACTGCTCCCCAGTAACAATACTTTACTTTTTCTACCATCATCTTCAGCAGAATCCTGTTGTGGAGGATTTAGGGATGGTTGATCAATTTCCATTGTTTCTAAAACATTGAATCTGTTGATCAACTTTACTTCACTAACATCCTCAGCAGAGAACCTTCTCTTCCTACGATTTCGTCTGGATACAACCTTAAAATCAAGCAAATCTGAATTGAAAGTTGAAACAACATTTCTACTTCCCAATTGAATTTTGAAACGTTCCAGCTCATATCGTAGGTTGACGATGGTTTTCTCCTGTTTTACAACTAATGTTTTATAGTAACAGAGTTCACATGACCAGTTATCGCATAGACTAACCTCATCACTAGTAGTGTTACTACATCCGTAATGAAACCACATTCTACAACTGTCACAAAATACTCCCAGTCTAACTTTCCTACGACACGCACCACAGTTTCCACTCAAATCACACGCCTTAGCACTCATGTCACTGGCACAATAAATCACGAAAAAAAATTAGGCCTAAACTTCACACTTCCTAGTATTACACACTTATTGTTAGCAGTTTATATCCCTCATGCACTATCAGTAGTACTAAAATCACTTCTTATATACAATGAAATGCAATATTACAATATTTAATCTAAACTGTAACACAGACTATAAAAACTAATTAAAAATACATTACCTAGGCTTAATCCAAAATCACAGCGATTAAATAAAAAATATATAACATAAGCAATTAAATTTGAAAGGCATGTTGGTCCGACAAGTTAACAAATTTAAAGAAATAAATATCAAAAGTCCTTCAATAACTGTCTATTCAAAATACAAAATATTACATAGGTTACATGAACGTGTCTTTGACTAGCGCTTTCGCTATTATAATAGCATCTTCAGGTCAGACTTGCGTGATATTAAGCTTTTCATATAAAGACATAGATGGACAAGTAACATCGAAATGTGTTAAGGTATATGACGTGAGGATATAAAAATACAATGATAAGAAAAACAAGTAAAATTTGACTTATGAACAGTCTAATATATATATATATATATATATATATATAAGTTATATATGACAGTTAAACCATCATGAGGTCTAAAAAATTAATACATAAAAGTATGTGGAGTTAAAGCCTGCAGAAACATGTGTGCAGCTTATAGATCAAAATTTGTTTAAAAATTGAAGTCTGCAAAACATATATGCATCTTAAAATTGGGACACAGACAGTTAAAAGAATAACAAATTAAAATATTGTTTTGCATCAGTCATCACGACGTGGCAGCACATTGTAAAATCTGCAAAAATCAATAATAATAAATTTTAGTGAAGGGACCTGTATAGAACCAGAAAGAAAAATGAAGTGACGATAAACCACTTACGAGATCTTTGGTGTTGGCGTAGTAAAAGAAGTAATGTTGCCTGGTCGGTAGCATAGTAGTGACTGGTGCAATAACACAGTATGAGAAAACACGTCATGACGTAAGTGGAGGGGGGTACGTGCCGCAGTGAGAAGAGTTTCCATTGGCTAATTTAAATAAGGGGTTACCGGAACTAGGTAATTGTTCATTAATTAATGAAACAGTATTATTAAGCGATTTAGCTATGTAAATTTCTTCAACAACTAAATTAAAGGTTCCATTACTGGTGGGTTTTAAAATCTGTAAAGCGTCGGACATTTTTTGAAGTTCATGGTTGTTCTCAATCAAATGGGTTGCAAATTTGGATTTATTACGATTGTGACGGAAATCTGCTTTATGTTCAGAATATCTAGTCCTAAAATTCCTTTTAGTTTGGCCAATATACTTTTTTGGGCAACTCTTACAATGCAGCATGTACACTCCACCACCGGCATATTTATCAAAGTTACAAATATTGTTTGAAATAACATTATTAAGTTTATTACCTGTTCTAAAAGAGACCTTTAGATTTTCTTTTTTGAAAAAATTATGCAACTTTATGATACATTATTATAAAAAGACATTGTGTTCCAGTATTTAGATTTTTTAGTATCAGTCAAGGGCGTGAGCGTAATATCTGAACTCTTGTTTAAAAGAGATTTTCTTTTAGAAATAAGTCTATCTATCAATTTTTTATTGAATCCATTTTCTATTGCAAGTCCTACTATATATTTGTATTCTTTTAAATAGTTTTTCTTGGAAAGGGGAACATTCAACAATCTATCAATTAAGAAAACGAAAGTACTATGCTTATGAGTCTGGAGATGGCTGGATTGACAGTGAAAGGTATGGGTAGTGTTTGTAGGTTTTTTAAAGATATCGTAATCGAAACTTTTATGTTTTCTGATGACTTTTAAGTCTAAGAAATTTATAGATTTGTTGCATTCAAGTTCTATGGTAAATTTTAAGTTAGGATGTAAACTATTAAAAGAATGCAAGATACCTTCATGGGTGTCAGCATGACTCTAAAAACTAACAAGGTGTCGTCAACATATCTGTTGTAAGAAATGATGTTATGTTTAGCAGCAAGTTTTTCGATATGTTTGTCTTCCAAGCTCTGTAGAAATACGTCACCCATTGTTACACCTCGAGTTTGTAAGAAAAATGTATTGTCGAAACGGAAATAATTTTGTTTTGTGCAAACAGAAAGCAACTGCATTAATTGATTGATGATTTTTTCATCGGTGTTAAGTTTGTGCAATTTCTCTGAAAGTATCTTTAAAGTTTCATCAAGTGGAATATTGGTATATAAATTTTCGATGTCCAAAGAGACAAGTTTTGTGGATTTATTAATACTTAAGCGTTGTAATCTTTCAATAAGTTGTTGGGAATTATTAAAAGAATATCTATTATCCATCTTAAGTATTTGCTTAAAATATTTCAACAAAAATTTATTAATTTTGTGGCTTGGTGAATTTACGCTATGTATGCGTCCGGTTATCAATAGCGTAAATTAATTGATAGATTGTAGAATGTTCCCCTTTCCAAGAAAAACTATTTAAAAGAATACAAATATATAGTAGGACTTGCAATAGAAAATGGATTCAATAAAAAATTGATAGATAGACTTATTTCTAAAAGAAAATCTCTTTTAAACAAGAGTTCAGATATTACGCTCACGCCCTTGACTGATACTAAAAAATCTAAATACTGGAACACAATGTCTTTTTATAATAATGTATCATACAAGTTGCATAATTTTTTCAAAAAAGAAAATCTAAAGGTCTCTTTTAGAACAGGTAATAAACTTAATAATGTTATTTCAAACAATATTTGTAACTTTGATAAATATGCCGGTGGTGGAGTGTACATGCTGCATTGTAAGAGTTGCCCAAAAAAGTATATTGGCCAAACTAAAAGGAATTTTAGGACTAGATATTCTGAACATAAAGCAGATTTCCGTCACAATCGTAATAAATCCAAATTTGCAACCCATTTGATTGAGAACAACCATGAACTTCAAAAAATGTCCGACGCTTTACAGATTTTAAAACCCACCAGTAATGGAACCTTTAATTTAGTTGTTGAAGAATTTTACATAGCTAAATCGCTTAATAATACTGTTTCATTAACTAATGAACAATTACCTAGTTCCGGTAACCCCTTATTTAAATTAGCCAATGGAAACTCTTCTCACTGCGGCACGTACCCCCCTCCACTTACGTCATGACGTGTTTTCTCATACTGTGTTATTGCACCAGTCACTACTATGCTACCGACCAGGCAACATTACTTCTTTTACTACGCCAACACCAAAGATCTCGTAAGTGGTTTATCGTCACTTCATTTTTCTTTCTGGTTCTATACAGGTCCCTTCACTAAAATTTATTATTATTGATTTTTGCAGATTTTACAATGTGCTGCCACGTCGTGATGACTGATGCAAAACAATATTTTAATTTGTTATTCTTTTAACTGTCTGTGTCCCAATTTTAAGATGCATATATGTTTTGCAGACTTCAATTTTTAAACAAATTTTGATCTATAAGCTGCACACATGTTTCTGCAGGCTTTAACTCCACATACTTTTATGTATTAATTTTTTAGACCTCATGATGGTTTAACTGTCATATATAACTTATATATATATATATTAGACTGTTCATAAGTCAAATTTTACTTGTTTTTCTTATCATTGTATTTTTATGTCCTCACGTCATGTACCTTAACACATTTCGATGTTACTTGTCCATCTATGTCTTTATATGAAAAGCTTAATATCACGCAAGTCTGACCTGAAGATGCTATTATAATAGGGAAAGCGCTAGTCAAAGACACGTTCATGTAACCTATGTAATATTTTGTATTTTGAATAGAGAGTTATTGAAGGACTTTTGATATTTATATCTTTAAATAAGCAATTAAGCTAAAATGTAACATACTTAGGAAAACGCAGAAAAAATATAAATGACTCTATTAAAATATATACAAAATATATGCAATTCAATGGAAAGTCATACAAACAATAGGCCAACACTACACTTTATCACTTCACTATACCACACTTGCCGTTATACTACACGACACGTCACTGCACTTATATTTCAGTCTAGAAGAAACTTCACTATTTATGTGTTAAATTATTTATACTTTGAAGTATCACCACACTACAATATTTCAATGGCCCAACACTACACTCTATCACTTCACTATACCGGTACCACACTTGTCGATGTTAATCTACACGATACGTCACTTCACTGCACTTATATTTCAGTCTTGATGCAACTTCACTATTTATGTTATTTAACACACGCAATTTCTTAACCAACAATAGTATTTATATTGAAATGTGCTATTAATGATTTAGCCTAGTCCTTCTTAAACTATGTAAACACGTTCTATATTAGGTGTTACAATTAAGCCTACTTGTGTATCAATTAAATATTTCAACTTTACAAATAACAAAAAGCCTTAAAATTAGTCAACTTATGAGTTAAGAATTACTCAAGTTAAAAGAAAAGGTCGGGAATAGTGACCAAAGTGTTGAGTGATATTTGAGATTAACTGTTTACAATATGGCGATTTATGTTGTGTATGAAATGCGAAGTATATTATTACAAAATTGCGTGGGAAATTGATGTTATGAATTTTATGATTTATATATCAAATGATTGGGGAGTATTTTAAGTATCTTTAAATATGATGCTATGAATATATGACCTCACTGAAGCTGTTCATTCTCTGTGCTATCCGAGTCTTTGTAAACTAAAGTTCCACGAAATGGCAGTCCTGTGCTCATCTTTTATGATTCAGCTTTGAATCAGTTTTTAATATGGATATTATATATTTGATATTGTTTATACATATGTCTCAAGACTCCAAACAAAGGCGGAAACGTTAACAAGCAAAACAACAGCTTTAAATAAAAACAAATGTTATAATGTACTGTATATTAATTTCAAATTTCAAATTTATTTATTTAATACACAAGGTTTACACTACATTAGGCATTGCAGCCCGAAAGAGCAGAAGCTCGTGCTCGGGCGCAGTTCAGTCTACTTAAATAAAATTGAAGAGTGTTAATTCAGCATTAATATTAATATATAGTGAAATACAGATCATGTAACGACATATACAAATAGAAAATACAAAGTACACGAGTATTAGATTGCAATTTTAAACTCATATAGCTTAAGAAAAGATAAAACAATTAAATAATTAATATAATTTGTTTCCCAAATCTATGTGTGTTCAGTGTACTTAGTTCAGGATAAGCTCTAATTAATGCACTACCCATATTTGTTTTCTATGTTTCCTAACATAGGTCTAATATTTATGTACCATGTTAATTAACATTTGTTTTCTTTTACGTAAATAGTGATACTCAATTAAGTCAATACAAAAAAAATTATCTTCGTACACAATCCACATTATATTGAAATGATGTTTCGGAGTGATTTATTAAAGGATATAATGAAGACTAATTTAGAAACATGTTAAACGAATTATCCATGCACCAGAAACGGATACGCTCTGGACCAAGTGATCGCATTATAATTATTTGAATGCAATAGCAATTAAGAAATGTATTAAGGGAATTATGCTTTCACCAGATGTATCCTATCTGGACATAATTGATCGGATTGTAATTATTTCAATAAATTTCAATTAAAACGTGTTAAACGATTTATCCTTGTACTGTAGTACCAAAAACGAATGTTCCTTGGACCAAATGATCGTATTTTAATTATGTAATTACTTCATAATTCCATCTGGTAATGTATGAGGTTGTTACGATTGAGATACCTATTTTTAATTGTTTACAGTAGGCCATTATTGACCGAGTATATAAAGACTCGAGCTCAGTGGGGTGGAGGTCGGGGGGTTTGGGATGGTCCACAAGGCACTAGTCGTCTTAAATGTTACCTTGCTAATTATTCAGTATGAAGTGTTGTGCACTATACAGAAGTGTTATCTATTAAGTATACTGTATAACCTTCTCAGTGATCACATCGTGTCTCTAGTGAGAGAGTGGTATGCTACAGTTTTGAGATTATTATTCAATTATGTAAGTACGTTTTTCCTCCCTCATGCGGTGTGGGAGGATATCAAAGTTTCGTCCAGTGGCGGTTCCTCGGGGGAGGGAAGGGAGGAACGTCCTCCTCACATTTTATTTTTTTGAAAGTAAATACCAAATAAAATATGTGCCTTGAAATTCGAGGAAGATTCGATAATTTTTAAGTTCACAGCTATAAGAAAAACTCGGTTGATCGACTTTTAAACGACGCGCGCTCATGTGCTGTAGAACACTGTGAGAATAAAGCGAGATTGTCTGTGTGGAGGAAAGGCAATCCATTCCTCCTCCACTGCAGTTAACACACATAGACAACAGCGCACTAGCGGCCAGAGAAAGAACCAGAGTTTTAAAGCAAGTAAATGAATGGAGAGGGAGGAGATCCTCCTCTGAATCAGTCATGGGCGGGAAGTAGAAACCGACTGGTCGTGCAGCAAGCTCGCTGCCACATAACGATGTTGCATTCAACCGGACTATAACACATATAGGAGGAGACACAACAAAATAGTAATATGCGTTACAAGAGCGGTATGTTGAAGTTTTATGTTCGAGGAAAAGGTTGAAAAAGCGAAACGTAGTTGAGCTTTTTTAATTTCCGAGAATTGAAAGAAAATATACCGCTCGTGTAACGTACATTATTTTGTACGAAGATCGTTTATTACATTCCTGAAAGAGGATTTTCTAATTAGTTGCAATGAACTCTCCATCTTAGTTTCTGTTCAATGACGGAAAATTTTCAAAACAAAAATATCTATCTTCAACATTGTTGCTTTAAATTGTTTTCTGTGTTTACTATACTCCAGCAGGCCGTGATATACGTCTGTCTTTTTTTCCCCTAGTCTATAAAAGCGAACTTAAAACAAACGGTAAGGTTATGTAATGATTTATTTTTCATTTTAGTATTTTAAAAATATTATTTATATAACATATTGCAGTAATAACATCAGCAAGTTTAATTTTGTCGGTCAAGGAGATGTTTAGAAATGGAAAATATCTTTGACATCTAATTCTGCACATTGAAATTAATTGTTACAATTGTGCAGTTATTCAGAGTCACTGGAGCACCACCACCAGTTTTTTCTATTGTGAAACTTTTTTTGCATGAATATTGATTTCCCAGTTTCCGTCGAAGTTGCAGCAGAAGCACTATAGATAGCAGCATTTGATATACCCTCCGTCTGGCAGGAAGTCGATGCACTGGAGACTGTGGTTGCAGTTTTGTGAATCCTAGTATCAATGTTGCTTTTGTCGTGCAAAATCTTTTCGGCACTCTGTATTTTATTGTGGATAGAATCTTGGACGTATCCCTCTACCACCGTCGAAGACTTCTAATCACCATGCCGTTTCAAAGCAAGGATGTCAGCTCCTGTATTTGATAATAAAGTAGCTGATGTTCTTCTGAATGCATGTCCCGTGTATGAATCTGGATCATTTAAGTTTAAAAACTTTGCAATATTTGAAGGCACTCGACCAATAGTGTTGATTCCGACAACTTGGTTCGTACATTTCCCATTAGAAAATCGATGGAAGAATCTACGTGATGCAGCATTTATTGGTCGCAGATTTACATATTTTCGAAAAATTTCCAAAAAATGAACTTCTTCATCGGGTTTGTCAATGATTGTAAACGTTCGGGAAATTTTATGTCTTTGTATTGGGAATATTCACAACAATGACTGAACCCTTGTCTTCATTGTCATCAATAGTCAAATTTGCAATCTCATCCCTCCGACAAGCACCAGCTATTCCCATTATCATAACTACTTTCATCATCAAGTAAGTGTCATCAGGAGCCTCAATTAAAAATTTAATCATGTCCTCTCTGTCGAAAAGTTTAGATTTTTTTTGGCATTTGCCCAAAGTTTTTCTTCTTTAAAAAAGTCACCAAACTAGAAAATTGTCCAATATTGATACCATACTTCAAATTTATCATAGTTTTTAACATTGAATATTCTGACCACAGACTATTCGCAGATTTCAAAGTTTTGGTCCTTTTCACGAAATAAGCAAGCATTGTTTTTTCATTAATTTCTCTCTTTTTCCCTTCCAACCAATTTGTGAATATATTATAGGCTCTTTCATACCTTGCCCTGGATTTGTCGGGAACCAGAGAAGCACAGCCTTGTTCCCAAGCGTCTTCAACTTCAAGATCCACATCTCCTTCGTTCAAAGTAGCCGCCATGATGAGTCTGGAATCTTGTTGATTTTTTCACGACTTCCTTAATGTTACTTGCATCACGAATGCAGTAACTTTAGTGGAGTTGTAGAGTTTACTTAATATTTGAAAATATTTAAAAACAATAATTAACAGTGCAATTTAGGTGAAATTGCAGTGGTACGTTTCCAATTTATAATTATTACTATATTGAACGTCTCTAAAAGTAATATGTTAAAACCTATAGCAGTAAAATCAATATGTCACTTAAGCGGTAAGAAGAGGGAAATTCTTATGTGTGTTAGGTTGGGAATACTGAATGTGGAATTTTACACTTTCCGCTGATTGGTTTTGTGCGGAAACCAAGCAAATACGCACGATCTCGCACAAACAGTTTTAACGCAACGCTATGAAAGACACATTGTAAACTTTTTAAAATTATAAATGAAAAATATTATTCATTGCACTTTATATAGCCTACTATTCATGGTTTGAAACTTTCGTGGATATTTGAAAGTTAAAGTCGAGTTTATGTAAAACAAAGAGGAAGTAGTTCTACGTAGTTGGCCCCTGAAATTCACTTCTATTCATTGTTTACTAGACAGGGCAACAGCCAAGTTGTCAGTTTTGTACAAATATGTTTGAAACTGAAAGTAGGTACTCCAAACTACATCATTTTTAACATAAAAATTAATCGGCCACCGGCAGCTTTGAACAATAATGATAGTATGACTTTACAAGAACTGACATTCTTCAAAAGCATGTGATACTGAACTTGTAAAATGTACATGTGGCAACACAGACCACGTGGGTGGGTGCAGTATTCTCGTTTTCCTCAGATTATTTCCCATTCCCATTTCCATTTCTGTAAAACGGTTCCTGTTACGTGTTAGTAGCTAGTCTCTTCTGACACGAGTGATGCTGTAGTGTGCTCGAAAAGTGCTACGAGGTTGTGAATTTTCTTGTAATTGCTAATTTGCGCAATTATTCAACAATGAATGGAAGTGAAAACATAATATATTTCGGACAATTTAGGAAACTCAGTTTACAAGAACAGATTATTGCTATACAGAAGGGAAGGCCAACCCCAACACTACCTGGTCTTACATGTATGCATGTAGGCTAATTTGTAGCATGTTTCATTCAAGAAGGTGTCATTTCGTGCTGTTAACTTCTTTCCTCCTCTTGAGAAATATGCAGGAGCCGCCACTGGTTTCGCCATATTTTCTAGTGTAGGTTGGCTTTTGAGAACATGTGTCCCACTTTGAGTGTATACTGGATGACACCGCGCGATTGTTCCTTGTTTCGTAGCAGAATCGTAGCAGAGAGCGTCCAGGCTCCGCTGCTTGTTGGAGGTATAAGTGGGAGGTGGGTGTAAGGCTGTGAATTTAATTTGTGCTCTGTTTATTTTAGTGGCAGTATAAGTTGAACATTAATAATTTTAGGTAGTGTTCTATGAATGATGTTCTATACGTTGATGTTAGGAAGATAGCCCTATTGCTTTTATATACTTTAAAATGCCAAAACAGATGTCTCAATTGCCACGAACACCTCTACCTCGAGACGAAACAAAATTAGGAGACTTAATAATAATAGTAAGAAAGAACGGGAGAATGGTTTACAAGATAAGAATACAAACATTTCAGCGGCTCGACCAACAGAAACTATTACATCGAACACTTTGAACGACCTGCCGATGACTGAGTTCGAACTTAACCACGTTCGAAAACAGAAACAGCGATGGACGTTCTCAGAGAATTAACGAACGAGAGCGTATTACTAGAACTAGAACTGGAGAGCATAGTCAAGAGTTAGTTCGCAATAGACCTACGTGATCCGAAATTGATTATGCTCATTTGAACGGTAATCAAACGAGTAAAACAGGCAAAGTTTGCAATAAATTGATGCAAAAAATGGACTAATAAGCCCAAATTGATTACGTTACCATGCTGGAAAAGTTGTTCATCCTGAGATTCAAGAGCCCCCTCAGCCAATTAAAATTACATAGGAAGGAGTACGTCTGTTATCAACACACTTTTTTAAATAATGTAAGACAGTACAACACCGTATTCCAAATGGCATGGTTTGGTGCAAAACAGATAGGCGAAGGCAATTTTATACCAACATTTCAAGTTCAAGGACAGGCTTATCATTTAATTGGAAGCCTTCTTACAGCTGAGAGTAAAAATCCTCATAAATATTGTGACAGCGGCAACGGGGTTCGAACACGCGTCCGACAGGGCGCGCGGCAGACGAAACGCTGGTACGGAGAGCATCTGCATGCGGAAGGGCAGAGGGGGTGTATTACGGCGCGCGGCGGAGAGGAGGAGCTAAGTCGTCCGTGTTTTGGGCAGTTGCGCGCGCATCTGGTGCTGGCAGAGAGGAGAGGGATCTGGATTGTTCGAGAGTGCTTTCTCTGGAGCGCTATCTCTGGACACGCGTGGAACTTTCCAGGCTACGTCGCTGTGGTTACAAAAGAAGAAACGCGAGTGAACTCGGAATGTGATTCATGATTAGTTAGTCAGTAAGCCAGTGAACAGAGCAAGCCAGCCAGTCTTGTGTACCGGAGTTCGACTTGAGTGTGCGTCCGCAACTATGTCAGCATCCGAAGGCCTGAGTTCGAGTGCAGTGGACCGCAGTTGGAGGGACCTGAGTTCGAGTATAGTGGACTGTCTCTGAAGGTCTGTGGTTCGAGATACTGTGAACTCGAGTGACTGAGCTAGAAGAACTGTGAAATGAGAACTGACAGTTCTGATTTGTAAATAGTGCTTTGTGAATATTAGTTAAGATTAACAGTTCATTGTTGTTCGCAATAGTCCAAGTAAATTGTCATTGTCGTCAGTGGAGTGCAATAACAAACGCTGTATTACTGTGTGGAGAGCAAATCCTATTGTTGGGATAATAAAATTACATTATTGTTGTCTAGTATAAAAATTTACACTGGTGTCAGAATCGGGACATTATCGACAAAGGAGAACCTACAGCAGATCCTGCAAGTCATCGCGGAAATGAAAGCTGAGTTGAAAAACGACATAAGTGAAGTGAAAACGGAGATGAAAAGTGACATAAGTGAAGTGAAAACGGAGATGAAAAGTGACATTAGTGAAGTGAAAGGCGACATAAGCGGAGTTAAGATGTGTACTAAGCTAATTGAAAGCGTTCCGGCGCACAATAGATGGAATTGTCGCCATCCTGAAAGACGAACTTAAGGCCGATTTGGATAAGCTAAACCAGAATTTTACAACTATAAACGAGACAGTAGCCGAGTTGAGACAGGATGTAGACCATTTCGACGGCAAAATCCGCGATCTCGAGCGTCGTCAAGAGCAGACGAGTGAGGTGATGGACCAACATGCTGTAGAAAACAAGCACATCCTCGCGTTGCTGGATCGCCAGGCTAGAAAATATAAGCAGATAGTTGCTGAGGAGGTTCGACGTGCCATGCAAGAAGCGGCCACAGATTTGAGGACTCCATATAGTGGCCCTGCGGAACCATCGCCTTCTGCCAGACATTAAAACGTAAAGACGCCGAAGTACGACGGTACGACGTCTTGGACGATATTACTCGTCAGTTCGAGGCCATTGCAGAGCATAATGGGTGGACGCCAGCAGAGAAAACCACTCAGCTGCTGGCCGCGCTTCAGGGACAGGTGTTGGAGATTCTTCACAGCGTTCCAGAAGATGGGACAACCGCTGAGATAATGGCGGCCCTGGAGGGACGTTATGGTGACCATCAACTTGCGGCAGCATTTAAGACCCAACTAAAAACGAGGGTCCAACAGTCAGGCGAGTCCCTGCAAGAATTTGCGATGGCAGAGGAACAACTGGCCCGTATGGCGCTCAGGGGCCTACCTAATGAACTCATCGCTGGAGAGGCGGCCTACACCTTCGGCAACGGAGTTCGAGACCCTGAAATAAGACAACAGCTACTCTTGGCAGAGCATCGCACCATCAATGTAGCTCTGGCGGCGGCCTTCGTGATGGAGGCAGCAAAGTTGACGGCGAATGTCTCGACGTCGCACCGGATTAGGAGCGTCGTAGCGGCCGACGTCGAGGAGCGTAAACCGAAATCACCCGAGCGACGAAGACGAGGAGTGCCCACCTGCTGGTCCTGCTGCGAACTAGGACACCTGAGGAGGGACTGTGACCGATCTGGTCACAAACAGGAAAACTAGAAGGGGCCGATGCGATGAGGGGCACGTCGGCGCCGTCATCACCATCCCCTCGGCTGATCTTGAAGACGGTTAACAGAAGATGCGACGATGGAATGATTGCTGACGGATGGATAAGAGGTCGCCCATGCAGAGTACTGGTAGACACCGGGGCGTCGCTCACCATCGCCAGACCGGAAGTCGTGCGTGGTCTACCTGGGAGGACGCCGATGCGCCGGTATGAGCTACGTACTGCCTCAGGCGAGAACCTGCCCATCCAAAAAGAGGTTTTCCTGGATCTGACATTGGGAAAGAGGAGATTGGAGATGTGGGTGTTCGTCGCCAACAACACTGAAGACGTCATCCTGGGACTCGACGCCATGCGGACCTTCGATGCAACGGTGGAATTCCGGCGCCGTATCCTCCGTTTTGGCCAGGATGAAGTGTTCCTGAGGGACGTCGAAGACCAACCCATGGCCAGCAGACTCACCTTGGAGAATCAAGTGACAATTCCAGCAGGCTGCGAGATGTTGGTGACGGCAAGACTGGACGGACAGCCTAAGAGAAACCTGCTCCTCGATTCGCAGACAACTCCGATAGATGGGGTTTATGTAGCCAGATCCCTACTTCCGAATCAGAAGGTGGTACCGGTGAGGGACCTGAATGTCACCAATCAGGACAAGGAGGTGCCTAGTGGAACTGTACTAGGTAGCGTCGAGCCGGTGGTGTGTGTGACGTCTCTGGCAGATAACGAGAATTGTCACCGACCACGTCCAGATCTAGACCCATCACTGAAAGAGCTGGCTCGAGAATTGTCGGAGAATTTAAGCAAAGGAGAAATAAGACAAGTCTACGATTTACTGACAGAATTTTAAGACGTGTCCTGTCTGTCTGAAAACGACTACGGGAGAACGGAGAAAGTTCAGCACCGCATCGACACCGGAAATGCTCGCCCAATCAGACAGTCTCCTCGACGCGTCCCTCTAGCTAAACAGAGGGAGATTGACAGCCAACTGGAGGGCATGAAAGCAAGAGGGTTCATCGAGGAATCCGACAGCCCTTGGTCATCACCTGTGGTGCTGGTGAAGAAGAAGAATGGAGACCTACGTTTCTGCGTGGACTACAAAAGACTGAATGACGTCACCAAGAAGGACAGCTTTCGCCTTCCACGAATTGACGACATCTTGGACACCCTGGCCGAAGCAGAGTGGTTCTCGACATTGGATCTCAAGTCAGGATACTGCAGGTGGCGCTACATCCGGAGGACAGGGAGAAAACGGCAATCTCTACAGGGCCAGGGACTATGGCTGTTCACCGTTATTCGGTTCGGCCTCTGCAACGCCCCGGCTACATTCCAGAGAATAATGGAGACCGTAATGAGAGGCCTGACATACGAAACCTGTTTGCTGTACCTTGATGACGTTATCGTGGTCGGCAAGACATTCGGCGAACAACTATCGAACCTGAGGAAAGTGTTCGAGAGACTGCGACAAGCCAGGCTGAAGTTGAACCCGAAGAAATGTCATCTAATCCAGAAGAAGATCAGCTACTTGGGGCACGTAGTAGGGACGAACGGAGTGGCCACGGACCCGGAGAAGCTACAAGCCGTCAGAGGATGGCCCAGACCGACGGACAAGCAGGAGTTGCGCCGCTTTCTCGGCCTCTGCACTTATTACAGAAGGTTCGTAGCTGGGTACGCCAACATCGCTAAGCCTCTAACCAGCTGACCGAGGGGAAACGACAATTGCAGTTGACGGACGAGGCAGAGTCATTGATCCAGTTGCTGAAAGAGGCGCTCTGCAGTGCTCCTTACTGGGATATCGCATCCCTGGAAAGAAGTTCACGCTCGACACGGACGCTAGCAACGTAGGCATCGGCGGAGTACTCTCTCAGGAACAGGTCAGGCAAGAGAGGGTGATTGCCTACTTCAGCCGAACATAATCCAAGGCCGAAGGAAACTACTGTGTGACGCGTAGAGAACTTCTTGCCATTGTGGAAGCCCTGAAGCATTTCCACAAATATTTGTGTGGCCAGGAATTCCATCTGAGGACAGACCATTCTGCACTCACCAGGCTATTAGGCTTCAAGAATCTATAGGGACAGACAGCCCGTTGGGTTCAACGACTGCAGGAGTACAACTTCACCTCCGAACACAGCCAAGGGAAGAAACATTCCAACGCTGATGCCTTATCACGACGCCCGTGCCCGGATGGCTGCAAACACTGCCTGAAAGTAGAAGAGCGAGATAGCGCCCACGCAGTCCGAGCAATTGCCGCCCAGCCGAGCCCAGGATGGGAAAACGCCACCATAAGGAGGGAGCAGCTGAAGGACCCAAACATTTTACAGCTACTGCATGATGTGGAGTCCGGCCGAAGACCAGTATGGGCCGATATCGCCAACCGTAGCACCACTTACAAAAGGTACTGGTCCCAGTGGGAATCCTTCACTGTCAAGGACGGTATCCTGAAGAGGATTTGGGAGTCGGGCGATGGAAATACCCCCATTAGAACTCGTCCTGCCCAGGAGCAAGGTGAAGGAAGTGCTGGAGGAGATTCATGCTGGAGTGACTGGAGGCCACTTGGGAGCCAACAAGACGCTGGACAAGTTAAGGCAGAGGTTCTACTGGCTGCAGCAGAGAACCAGCAGAGAACAGTTGTGCCGAAGGTGCGACACATGTGCAGCCAGTCGCGCACCAAGGACACGCAGCAGGGGAGCCATGCAGCAGTACAATGTGGGAGCTCCTTTTAAGAGGTTCGCCATCGACTTTGCTGGACCGTTCCCGGTCACGGATCGAGGGAACCGCTACCAGCTAGTCGCCATGGATTTCATCACAAAATGGCCAGAGATGTACGCGATTGCCAACCAAGAGACTTCGACGGTGGCCGACGCGCTGCTTGACAATTTCATCTGCCGATTCGGGGTGCCCTGGGAATTGCATAGCGATCAGGGGGGCAACTTCGAATCCTACCTGACGGGACAATTGCTCGAGCGTCTGGGGGTGCATAAAACCAGGACCACTCCCCTCCACCCATAGTCCGACGGAATATTGGAACGCTACATCAAAACCGTGGAAGAGCACCTGCGGAAGGTGGTGTCCAACCATCAACGAGACTGGGATGCCAGAGTCCCACTGTTCCTCTTGGCCTACAGAGCTTCGGTCCACGATACAACAGGGATGACACCGGCAAACATTGTCTTCGGGAGAGAGCTGCGCCTGCCCTGCGATCTGCTGTTTGGCACACTACCCAGCGCCGACCAACCAGCGACTGACTATGTGGCAGAACTCACCGAGAAGTTGAATGTAGTTCACCAACTGGCCAAAGAGCACCTCAAGATGGCCAGCGACAGGATAAAAGTGCGCTACGACAGATTAGCCAACTCTGCAGGATTCCAGGAGGGCGACCTGGTGTGGCAGTATCGACCTACCAGGACCAAAGGGAAATCACCAAAGCTTCAGCGTGCCTGGGATGGACCATACCGCGTGGTGACCCGGATCAACGACGTGGTGTACCGCATCCAGCGACAACCTCGAGGGAAGATGATGGTGGTGCATCTGGACCGATTAGCAGCCTACCAAGGGACTGCCCGGGACGAGCAGCCCTAAGGAGGGAGCAATGTGACAGCTGCAACGGGGTTCGAACACTCGTCCGACAGGGCGGGCGGCAGACGAAACGCTGGTACGGAGAGCGTCTGCATGCTGAAAGGCAGAGGGAGAGTATTACGTCGCGCGGCGGAGAGGAGGAGCTAAGTCGTCCGGGTTTTATGCGGTTTGCGCCCGCATCTGGTGCTGGCAGAGAGGAGAGGGATATGGATTGTTCGAGAGTGCTTTCTCTGAACACGCGTGGAACTTTCCAGGCTACGTAGCTGTGGTTATAAAAGAAGAAACGCGAGTGAACTCGGAGTGTGATTCATGATTAGTTAGTCAGTAAGCCAGTGAACAGAGCAAGCCAGCCAGTCTTGTGTACCGGAGTTCGACTTGAGTGTGCGTCCGCAACTGTGTCAGCATCCAAATCCTGAGTTCGAGTGCAGTGGAGCAGTTGGAGGGACCTGAGTTCGAGTGCAGTGGACCGCAGTTGGAGGGACCTGAGTTCGAGTACAGTGGACTGTCTCTGAAGGTCTGAGGTTCGAGATACTGTGAACTCGAGTGACTGAGCTACAAGAACTGTGAACTGAGAACTGACAGTTCTGATTTGTAAATAGTGCTTTGTAAATATTAGTTAAGATTAACAGTTCATTGTTGTTCGTAATAGTCCAAGTAAATTGTCATAGTCGTCAGTGGAGTGCAATAACGAACGCTGTGTTGCTGTGCGGCGAGCAAGGTGAATTGTAGAAAGGAATTATTGTTGCTTTAAATAAAAGTTACATTGTTGAGTTGAAATAAATTTACAATATTTTGTTTCAGACGCTGGCTAATTGTCTGTTTGGTCCAATATAGTATCAAGCTTAAAAGTAGTAAATGATACAATCGGTAGGGGAGAAAAATTTACGACTTCCTGGACACAAATATATTGCTGGAGAATAAGATTCCCAGCAAATGTTTGTGTGAGGTAAATATATATTTTTAATTTGTACAACCGTTCTTTTTTGTTTTTTGATATAATTTATGTGCGGTTTATTTTAAATGCATTAAAAATATAGAAAATGTACAATAATGACGTAAAAAGGCTAAAAAGGCATTAACCTCAAATAGGCAATGGGAGCTAAAATAGGCAAAATAGAAAATGGTCCTATCGTCCCCAAATGAGTGGGAATATGTTTATCTCTAATAGATCTTTCATACATACACTTAGAGTAAAAAAAAAAGGCATTTTGCCTAACATCCGGGCTCTACTTATGAGGTTCAAACCTTTTTCGGGCAGTTGACTAAACAAAAACATTGAAGTTAATTGAAGGGTTCAGAGCCATTGTGGGCCAAGCGCCATATATTATAAACGGAGAAAACAAGAGTTAAAATTAAGTGAATACCATAAATCAATGAAACATATAGCAAGTAATATAAAATATGCATTTCAAAACTAAATGATATTTCAATCTTCATTAAACTATGGTATTCAATTAACTTTAACCCTTGTTTTCTCCGTTGTTAATAGTGCTTGGCCCACCATGGTTTTGAACCCTTCATTTAATGACGAAGTAATAACAAAACTGTGTTTAAAAATGTAATAGATTTAAGTCACTGGTATTTATTTGTAAGAAGTGCAGCGAACCGCACGGGAATAGCTAATCTTAAAATAAATCTGCATCTCTGGTCAGTGTTGACCAAGAGGAGTAGAAATAGAAGAGAGGGGGTCAATCGTATCTATTCCCTGTTAATCGCTGTTAATTCTATGGCACTGCCACGATGAGCGCTAACATCGCCTCTTACCAACATTCCGTCACTGATTTTAGACTCTTGGAAATGGAGAATGAACTTGCGTGCTCTTGGTTTAAGTTGTTAGTCCTGGAACAATTTCTTGCCGTATTTCAAGAACTGAAGAAGAAGACATATTGAATTTTCTTGCCCAGGCGAGGGAAGGATGGCCGGACGAATTAAATGCGAATATCCATACTGCGGAAGTAAGAAGAGTAGTCACCACTCGAAATGTTTCTTCAAAATACCTGGGATAGTGAGAGGTGAGTTTTCATTTACAATATATAGCAATGTTATCACTTATAACCAGGGAACGGATTTATATGGACTAAAAATATATGAAATATGTAAATATATATGTAGTTATTTTTACCAAAATATGGAATTAAATATGGATTTTTACCAAAATATGGAATTAAATATGGACTTAAAATTATAAAAAAAATGACTATGTACGTTAAATATTGGTACATTTTAATCAAACTAAACAAAAAATATAATGGACGTACCTTATCTTCCAATGTAGTTTCAACAAAACACAATTTTTATTGTCTGTTACCATAACAATAGGTTACAAACATTTCTTTCAAGTGCTGAAAAGTGAATCTTCTTCTATTGTCTCTGAGGATAGATTTATACTGACTAAAAGAGCGTTCGACGTCACAAGAAGTAACTGGTACATAATTCAATTTCACAATGTCT
This sequence comes from Periplaneta americana, assembly GCF_040183065.1. Lineage (NCBI taxonomy): Eukaryota > Metazoa > Arthropoda > Insecta > Blattodea > Blattidae > Periplaneta > Periplaneta americana. Next base: position 110,036,837 of record NC_091117.1, read on the forward strand.
GCTGGGGATAAGTCCAAGTTAATCTTCACTGTTGATTCACCACTCATCACAGCAACAACCTTTTGTAGTTCTTCATATCCAGGGTTTTTTGAAAGTACAGTGTCCACCTTAGCTCTTACTGCATCTGCAACTTTACCTCTACCACGATTCAGTTGTTCCACAGTACTATTTATAATTTCAAAACTTTCAGATAGTGAAAGGTGCCTATTTTGGAGACTTTTGAGCGTTTTTATGATGCATGAAAATGTATGCTGAATGTGAGCTAAGTCATTCTTCACACTTATGTCACAGGTAACTGTTTTCGCAGTATCAATTGAGACTGCATCTTCAGAGTCCAATGCAAGGAGAACATTGTTAATAGAGTCTATATGTTCGGCATAATATTCAACTGCTTCTAGCCATGTACCCCATTTAGTTAAAATTGGCTTTGGTGGCAATGGAATTTCAGGGTACATTTCTTTCAACACGTTAACTCTACTGGGAGCTTTGAGAAATACTTTTTTCACTGATGAAATCAACAAATCTACTTTAGGGAAATTGTCTCTGACCACTTCTGCCACACGATGAAATGCATGCGCCACACAAGTAAAATGAGTCAATTTAGGATATACAACAGATAATGCTTGTCCAGCTTTGACCATATAAGGGGCAGCATCGCTAATAAAGAATAACACATTATCGTACATAATACCCTTTGGCCACAGGATACCCATAGCTTCGTTGAACAGTTTAACTATAGTTTTGTTATTGCACTTTTCTAGAACATCACAATGTAAAAGAATTCGTTCAGAATATTGTTCACTTAACAAACCGATAACTACATTACCAACAAGTCTACCTTCTTTGTCGGGAGTCTCATCAATGGAAACCCAAATTGAACTATCTTTAATTTCATCTCTTATCTTCTGTATTGTCTCATCGTAGATGGATGGAGCATACGTCTTCCTAAGTGTTGACTCATCCGGGATTGTATGTTGAGTATATTTTTCAAGGAATTCCCTGAAGACCTTATTCTTTAGTTTGTAGAGAGGAATATCAGCAGAGATGAGAGAACGGCACAGGTCGATGTTAAACTCAGATCTTACATTCGATGTTGTTGGTTGTGTTAAAAACAATTGTCTCTGCTTGGAATTTAGTTGTTTGTTGGCCTGATGTTTACTAGTTGTAATGTGTTGTTGCACCAGGAACTTTTGTGTAGATGATACTGCACACTGACACAAATTACAAAATAATATTTTATTGTCAGTTGATAAACCATCTTCTTTAAATTCTGAAATGTAACTTGTTAGTTTTGATTTTAAATTGACTGAATGACGTACTTTTGGCATATTTACCGTCTTTATAGTATGATTTACAAAACTGAACCTATGTGTACTCTGACTGGCATTTAACTGTTGAGCTGCACAACTGAAGTCTGTTAAAAATTTTAAATTAAATTAATACAGTTTTGTAACTTACTTTCCCATTGTTGATAGGACTGCTAATTTTCAAATAACTCTGATGTTAAAGGGATTACTGAACATGTGTTTAAATCTCTATTGTTGAAATGTATTTTTAAAAGTTAATGGAATTTTGTTTTGTTTTATTGTTAAACCTAATATAATATGGACTGTTTTATATGAAATATGGAAAATATATGGAAATTAACGAAAATATGTACTAAACTCTAAAATATGGAAAAATATGGAAAATAAAAGTAGGATTTTTCAACCTTACACATTGTGAAACATAAAGATAATGCAAAATATAAATTATATTAGCTTTATAAGTAAATATGTATTTACATATAAATCCTTTCCCTGCTTATAACTAATGTGATATACTTGTAAATTTTGCTAGCCACGTGCATCATTTTAAATGATATAGGTTAGGTTATCAGATATTAATTCATACACACATATACAGAGTTTGTAACATCTAGTTACATATTAACAGACTTTTATTATTATTTCTATTGATAGAATATATATATATATATATATATATATATATATATATATATATATATATATATATATATATATATATAGAAGATGCATTTTTTGTTTTTATTTTCGAAGCTTTTTATACAGTGCAGGAGAAACTTTGCAGTTTTGCGCACCACACACGGGAGAAAAAAAAGTTATTTCAAACACTGAATATAACCAATAAAATTGCAGCAAACCACGTCGTGTCGTGTGCAGCTTGGTACCGGAGTTTCCATATTCCAATAGAAAAAAATAGAGTAATAGACCCTTTCCTTGAATATTCCCCGCGTGGTATTACTTGAGACTATTACATATTTATAACATTTATTATAAAAATAATAGTAATATTTATAATAATAAATTGCAATAATAATAATACAAGTCTACTTATGATATAATTAAATGTTATATAGGCTATACTGTATATGTGTATGAAATTACCGTAAGCACAGGAACGTGACTTCGTGGCACTTTATAAAATCACTCTAATGGCCTATAAAGCGAAAGGGAACAGCTGCAGTGAGCTATGATGATGTAGCTTATACTTAAACCATTTTATGACATATTTTATCCACCTATATTTTATTTTATTTTTTGTTTCGCCTACATTGCATTTTTACAAATGTTGTCTTTAAATACGAATTTTTTCCTGGACCAAAATTAGGCCTACAATAGAAATGATGAGATAATTAGTATTTTAACGTGAAGCTGACTGGAGGAGTTTATTTTAATTTTTCTTGGTTCTCAAAGTGATTTTATTAAGTGCCATGAAATGGTTTTCCTGTGCTCATAATTTATATTTATTTTACATTTTATTTCAATTTTTTTCAGATGCAAGGCATGCCTAGAAGCATTGGGCATATAAGATCTGATGGTTAAGGAGCCCAACAAACTGCACAACAGCTTTCGGGAGCCATACCTTGCAAAGTTGAAGCTATCTCCAATGGTCAAGGTAACTTACTTAAGTAACTGCAAGCCTTTTATATTAGGCAATTTCAGTGCTTCATATCTATACCTATAAATTCTGCCGTAATTGCAATTGTGAATGAATACATAAAGAAAAGCCATTCACACAAATAGTGAAGTATCAGGCTAAGTAGATCCCATAATTAAAGCTTTGGGGCGAATAATGGTCTGTATTGCAATCTGCTAACTGAGCAGGAGGAACGAAAATGTTACATCGTCATTCCACTCATAAATAATTTACTATTGGACGGGCAACATACACCGTTATTCCATCAATATGTTTTGTACACTAAGCAAAGTATAGATTGTATGTTACTGAAAGGCATATTACACATCGGAGAAGTTTGTAACATTATGAACAGAATAATAATGAAGACAATGACAAACACAGTTTTTAAATGTTGACTATAAGAGAGTAACACATTTTAAACAGTTCCTTTCTGACATCAAGAGCAAGCTGTGAACACATCTTGAAAGAATTTCCGCAAATCTGTTCCTGAAACGAAATAACTTGATAACATTCTAAGATAAAGTATAATGGCAAAAATTGTAACATAAACCATTATTCGGCCCAACGCTTCAATTGTAACCTCTATCCTTGGTGGTACAGGACTACTTACTCTTGCTGTCAGTTCATAATTGTAACCTTTTGGTTGTTTTATTTTGTACGGGAAGAAACAGAAGACCCCCGCCAGAGAGGCTGGTGACCCCCCAAGAGAGGATAGGCAGTGAGAAGAGGCTGGGGAGCCCCCAAGAATGCAAACCACGGCCACACCGATAGTAACACTGAAGAGGAGGAAAATTTGCAGTCTTCGAGTACAACTGCATCATCTGAGAGGAAGAGTCCTCAAGACCACACAGAGAGATCTGAAGATTGACATTGCCCTTGCAACTTTAAGGAAGAAGGTTCCCGGGCCATTATATGAATTGGTAAAAAATTGTGTCTCCTCAAATGCAAGGTATGTACAGAGAGTTCGGTGGTCACCGGAATTGAAACCAAAGGCTCTTAATATTTATTTACAGAGCCCAAGTGCCTATAGAATGATTAGGAAGTTATTAAATTTTCCTTCTATGGCTACATTGCTTAGAGTTTTGAGAAAGTATAACACTGATGTTGGTTTTAGTGACAAATTATTCGACATATTAAGGAATGCCTGTAGTAAGATGACTCACACTGACAAAGTAGGTTGCCTTATGTGGGATGAAATATCTTTAAAAACAGTGTTGACAAGCAATAAATGTCTGCAGCAACTAAATGGCTTAATGTCCGTGTTGCACTATTGAACATATACCAGGAGTAGCAGAATTTGCTAAGAAGTAATTCATTACCTGCTTGTAATAAAGACATAGACCACTCACTATAGACACAAGCATTTGATTTGCAGGTTTACCTGACAAGTGTTTTTCAAATCTTTGAAACCCATCAACAAAATCATCATTATTGTTACAAGCCAAGCTGATTTTAGTGGTATTTCATCGCATATGAGACAGCACAGCACAGCACTCATTTTGTCACAAGCATATTTTAGCTTATCCAGTATTTTCTCACAAAACCCAACATCATTTGTATATAAGGCAAACTTTCGTAGAAGAGTGGCTTTACAAGGAATACTCAATAATTTTCTAACAATTCTGTTTCACTTGTACTGTGTAAGTAGATGTTAAGGGCTTTACATTTGAATTCTGTTAACCAGGGACATTCCTGTACAAATCATGAACCAGAGGATTGTCTGCAGGATTGTATATGTAAAATAATATTAACATTACTTTTCAAATACAACTTTATCTTCGCTGGCACTCCTCTTCTTCATGTCAACGAGAACTGCAGATGTGAGAAGTTTTGCACCTAATGTGCTTGTGAAACTGGATGCAGAAAAGTGATGTGCACATTTACTGATACTGTGATATTGTGGCCAAATGAGTATGTTTTCTTTGTGTATTTTTGATTTAAGATTTTGCATGTTTAATTTTAGTTGCTATTTATTGCTATTTTGTATTGTTCTTGTATTTTTGTTACATTATGTTTCTTGTTATGATTTGGTATTTTTCTCAAACAAAAGGAACCTAAATTAACTACAGTGCGAAGTAACTCAAGGCAATAATAATTTTTTTTTCCTTGAAATAACATCATAATATCAAACACAGGACCTATGTTGTTGGCATATTTCAACAAAGTCTGTGAAATGTACTGTAGACTCTATTTACCACAATCGCAATGTTGGAACATAAAGTTATTGTATTCTGCACTAGCATTTAGAATATTTTCATATTAAATGACAAATTATGCCATTGAGAAATAAATACAGTAGTAGGTGCTACATATACGTTGGAATTCTTAAACCTGTACAACTTAACTGAAATCAACAAATGCTGAGTTTTTGGTAATAAACCCATTAACTCTCTTACTCTACTCTCTAATATTCCCCACAGGCAGCTTAAAATTTCATGTTGAAGTTTACAGACAAACTGGCATAATGCCATTAAATATTAATTTTTATTGTTTTAATTTTATGTTTATCATGTACTGTGTATGATTTTATTTCTTCAGTTTGTTATATTTGTGTTTCTCAGAGAAATGGAACTTAAATTAACTAACTACAACACTAATGTTCGTAATGTTTGAAGACAAAGTTACACTAGTGAATACAATATTTTCCAATATTCCCCACATATAGTCCAAAATGTAATGTAGAAGTTCATGAACAAACTGACATATGTCATTAAGTGTTAATCTTAAAAAAATATATTTGTGCATGATTGCCTTCAATGTAACCAGAAGACTTTACACATTATAGCTACTTATTTGGAGACAATAAGAACACAGCATTGTAGACTCCAATTTCTACTAAGGGTGATTTGAAATTATTTTCCTTACAACACAATAATAACTAATGATAGTATATCTGAACATATCAGAAAATTAAGCGGTTAGCTGACTTCAAAGAGCAGAGATTACTTCATTAATAAATATGTAGAGTGTTAAGAATGTTTTGGTATGATTTTTTTCTTTGTGTAACATTTACTACTATGTTGTTAATATTATATATATATATATATATATATATATATATATATATATATATATATATATATGGTACCTATCGTGAGCTCACGATCTTTTCTCTATTACAGTAAAACATCAAACAGTTAATTTCAATAAAGATCTTTGTGTTTATGTACAAAATGAAATATTGTTAATAAATAAATCTGATACATTCCAACATAACAGATTTGCTTGGTCATGTCTAAATCATTTCCAATTTCACAGTCCATTTCCTACCTCTACTATGCTACTTCATGAGATATCTCGTTCTGAAAACACTTATGGTATTGTAATTTACAAAAAAAAAAAAAAAAAAAAAAGGTTTCTGGCTAAAGATCTTAAAAAAAAAAAAAAAAAAAAAAAGAATTTTAATAGGGATGGTTACATTTCAAACATTCATGTTAATATGAATGTAACGGGGATGTGCAAAGAAGTATTTTGAAATTCCCGCTATTTCCGATGCAGGAAGTCGTTTGAAAATACCGCCATTTTTGTGCATGTGGCGCTCCACTGCTGGTAAAAAGAAGCTTCTTGACAGATTACACTTAATCCGCCTCTTGAGCCCTTCTCTTCTATTCTACTCCTCTTGGTGTTGACTGAACAATAGGAAAGGAATGTAGAGAACTTGTATTACTAGACGGCTTTCCATTTGCCCTTGTCAAGATGTCACAGTCTGGAAACCGGTTGCGTAGAAAGCGACAGTGGGACCGTGACCGCCTGCTTAGCGTGGTTCCTGCTAGCCGTCGTTGTGTAAGTTGGGACTCGATAAAGCGAATTTCCTCCACACGGGTCACTTGCGTTGTGCAAGATACTGACATTTCCAAATCCATGTGAAGGTTTGTTGTGGCTAGCTGAAAATGTAACAGCACAGATCAAAATTGTTATCCTACTTGGTGACCAAATCTCCCGTATTTTCTGGGAACTCCCGTATTTAAGATAATTTTTTGGATCTCCCAGCTCCTGTACGGATAGCCTATTTTACTTTACCAATTATGATTGCTAATTTTTTATGTAAGGTAATAATAATAACCGCTAAATATATTTAGATGTAAACTGACAACATCGATAGTTTAGTAGGTACCTGTCAATACAGAGTAACTCTGTTCCGGTTGTCCTGTAATGAATGATGTAACTGTACGCAGGTATGAGTTTGAAGAGTTCTTTTTGTTTTCAGCTCACATAGCAAGATAAAAAACTAAATCTTCTGCGACATCCTGCTGACAAACATAAATAAATTAAAGCTATGAAATGTGCATGTTTTTAAATATTATTGTACTCAGTATTGTGACCTAACTCATATGTGTATTATAATTATATAGTTTTATAATCAATCCTGGCTTCACACCCCAAAAAATACGCTATAATTTTTCGTGACCAAGTCTCTTGTATTTTTGTGACCAGACGTTGTATGAGAATGTATGCATATATTATGTAAAGACAACAGAAAGCGCGAATAAATTGTATATGATTTGAGCAGCCTACGGTGTCTCTAAAGGAAATTTACAATAGCGGAAATACAAGTAGCATTCTCCATTAAAAAGATGAGTTATCACGGAAAAAATAATAAAATTCACACAAAGGAATTTTTCAAGTGTACCGTAACAGAATGAGTCGATTTAGTAGTTCAGTAGCTGGTTTACAATGTCCGCAGAGCAGAGTTCAATTCCTGGCGATGACGGAGTTGTATTTGTGACAAACGAAGCCAGGTTGTGAAGGTTTTCTCGGGATTCTACCGTTTTCCTCTCGTCCTTTTCTTAACACTCTCCACAATACACCTTTCTTTATTATCATCTTCATGTCAAAAAATAGGACACTATCAAGTTTTTGTGTTTGCGTCACGCCGTATTGATCGTCCAACATGGAGGATGTTTTTCGCGGCTTGGCCACAGAATGGTAGAAGGCAGTGGTGTTGGTTCTAGACTACTATGCAGTTTGTATGAGAGGCACCAGAGCACCAAATGTTTTTTTTTTTTTTCCATTCCTGACGGGAACATGACGACGGGTGCAGAAAAAGTTTACTTTTGTCTGAAATACTTAGGGATGCTCCATGTTCCTCTCGTTGCACACCTCTGCCTCTGTCTTGGAATATTGGAACACGTCATTTATTCGAATTCCTCAAAATGAATACTCTAAAATAATGTCATACGCACATAAATATACAGCTCTGCATATCACATACATACATACATACATACATACATACATACATACATACATACATACATACATACAGTCGCCCTCGGTAGCTCAGTTGGTATAGCGCTGGCCTTCTATCCTAGAGGTTGAGTGTTCGATCCCGACCGACGTCGATGGCATTTAAGTGTGTTTAAATGAGACAGGCTCATGTCAGTAGATATACTGGCATGTAGAAGAACTCCTGCAGGACAAAATTCCGGAACACCAGCGACGCTGATATAACCTATGCAGTTGTGAGCGTCGTTAAATAAACCATAAAACATACATACATACATACATACATACATACATACATACATACATACATACATACGTACGTACATACGTACATACGTACATACGTACATACGTACATACATACATACATACATACATACATACATACATACATACATACATACAAAATAGTAAGTATTGCGTCAAAATTCAGGATTGATTTATCAGTTCACGATTTGACTTATGTTATGGAAATCTTTTAATACGGTATTTGCGGCCGTGTGTTTTTATGGAGGACATTACTACATAGTTTTTAAAGGCAAAGCGACTCATGAATTATGAGATTTAAAAACAAACAAAGGTACTTGGGTTGGCTTTTACGTGGGCTAGACCACAGCTACCCCTACTTCCGTTCTTTTTTTATGGGAAATGGTACTACCACCAATCGATTCTTTACTTAGGTTTTGGTTATCAATTTTTTTTATGAACAACCAGTATCATATAGTTTTAGAGAAAAAAAAAAGCCTGATAATTCACGAGTGGTCTGAAACACAGTGTATGTATACAGGGTGTAACAACTTTAATGTTTAGAATTTCTGGAACATGTTCCCTGACACGTTCTACGTTAAGTAAACCTAACATACCTATATCCGAAATTGAGACGTTACAGAGATAACAGAGCTGGAAAAAATAGAACTTCTTGCAGCTCCAAGCATTATACAGTTTAAACAAGGCCTATTTTATGGCATTACTAAGTAGAGATACATTTGAAACATTTGAAAAGCAGTGAATGAAGGAAATTTTACTTTTAAGATAAATTAAATTAAAATTGTTTAGGTTGCTAAGGAAAGGAAACAGACAACAGTTTAAAATAACAGTTGTGGGAAAAATAAACCGTATTGTGACTAGTCTTGCCTTAAAACATGCCTTTTGTGTACACACATCAGGAATACGCCCACATAGTTTATGTTTATGGACTGTGTGATGGCAATGCAACAGCAGCTGTTTTGGCATATCAAGCACGGTTCCCAAATCGTAGGATTCCCAGTGCACAGTTATTTTCACGTGCCTATTGGCAAATTTCACACTCTGGTCAACCTCCAAGCGCTTGTGTGAAGAAGGAGAATGCACAACGACAAGAACAGGCACAGGTACAAGGCATGATTATTGATATTGTAGACGAAAATCCACGGTTAAGTACAAGGAGGATTGCTGCACAGCTCGATGTAATTCATATGAAGGTATGGAGAACACTACATAAGGAATGTTTGTATCCGTATCACGACCAAGGAGTACAGCATTTTGAGCCACAAGATTTGGCTCCTCGTTTGAATTTATGTAACCGGTTAACGATTGAACCTCAATTGGTTGCAAAGATTTTGTTCACTGATGAGGCTACATTCACCAGAAATGGCATAATTAATTTTCGAAATAGTCATACATGGGCATATGAAAACCCGAATACAATAAGAGAAAGACATTTTCAACTTCGATTTTCTATTAACGTGTGGTGTGGTATGCTAAACGACAGACTTATAGGCCCATTCCTCTTCGATCACAATGTAACAGGAGAAGTTTATGAATTATTTTTACGAAATGAACTACCAGGTTTGCTGGAAGATGTTTCGTTGGCTGTGAGACATGACATGTACTTCCAACATGATGGTCATCCTGCTCACTTCTCTCTCCGTGTGCGAAACTTTTTGAATGAACATTTTTTCAATCGCTGGATAGGTCGTAGTAGTCCTCAGGCATGGCCTCCAAGGTCACCTGATTTTAACGCCTTTGGATTATTACCTGTGGGGTGATATGAAAAGAATGGTGTATGCAACAGAAGTTGATACACGTGAACAGTTGCGAAACAGAATCATTGCTGCTTCTGAATTAATAAAGAACAGCCCTCGTACCATTCAATCAGCCACAAATGGACTTCTGCGTAGAGCCGAGAACTGTATTGCCGCTCAAGGAGGATATTTCGAACAGAGACAGAATTAATCACATTTTCCGCAAGAAGTACAGTGTTTGGAATCTTAAGGACATTTTTTTTCAACTTTGCACTGCTTCTTTCATACTCACAAGTAGTTGATATTAAACTGTAATATGGTAATAATAAAAATAATGACATAGACATGTCACTTTCGGAAATTGGTGTTACTTCTTTCAGTATTCAGAGATAAAATTAAACTAAAGAATTTAACTTTGGGGTACAAATACTCTAAACCTATAGAACTTTGGACATAGGTATGTTAGGTTTAATCGACGTAGAACGTGTCAAGGAACATGTTCCAGAAATTCTAAACATTAAAGTTGTTACACCCTTAATATATATATAGGCCTACATGTAATAGGATATTAGAGTGGTCTTTAGCTATAAGTAATTTTCCGAAAGTTAAAATTGTGCTGCCCCAACCCATTATCTTCTTCCAATCAACAAAAAAATGATCTGTGCAAATTTTCAACTCAATCGGATAACTGCTTGGCGACCCTCAAACTCTTTGAAGTTGAAACATAGCATACGCAACGATTAATTCCATACAAAAACGGTATACTCTTCCCTATCTCTACCATTTCCTTGTTAATTCTTAGATAAATGTATGTGAACATCCTGGCAACACCAGAAATTGTTTAAAAATATTAAGAATGAAATTTCCCAAAAGTTAATTCGAAAAATTCCTGAAATAAAATGAAATAATTAAGAAATATTAAGTTTTTTTTAGTAACGCACACAACTTCTATAAGATAAACACATTTTTATTTACAATAATAATTTCTATTGAATGAAAATATGATGTAAGCCATACCTGCACAAACAGCGCTCAACGAGTGCGCGCGCTCCTTCGGAGCGGGAGAGCTGTGTTTACTGCTCGCCTAAACGGAGAGGAAGATACGTCAAAATGACATAGACTTGCTGTAGGTAGAGGAGAGGGAAACGACCACTCATTTATCTAGTGGGGTGCAGTGTGTAGTTTCACGTTGCTTACCTACTGCTACAGTACAGTATGGAGGAATCTAAAAGACGGAACATAACATTTAAAGATTTACAGCTCGATCTTATTGATCTTCAATGTGAACTAAGGGCTAAAGATCTTTTGAATAATACTACTAGCCTGGTTGAGTTTTAGAAGTCTAAACATTAGCAATAATATCCACGACTATACAGGCTGGCTGTGAAAATGATTGCTATGTTTTACTTAACATTTATATTTGTGAGCAACTGTTTTCTATAATCAACTTTAATAAAGACAGACATCGAACATCTGTAACTGATGTTTCATTACGATCAGTAGGCTATTGATCCTTTCAGCTACCAACAGCATAAAACCTCGTTTTGATGTACTGATAGGCCTAAATAAAAATATAACAAAATGATATTGTACATTTCAGTAGCTGTAGAATTTCTATTATTTCTGTAAAATAAATATTCCTTTATTACTTAGTAATAGTCCAAGATAGTTTTGCAAACACTGAACTGGAATTCATTTCATAAATACTCGTAATAGTACTTCCTTTTGTGTATATTTTGTACAAGATCATCCCTTCTCCAGTCCACCCACAGAGCGCAGTTAATATCTGAATTCTGCTCATGAACTGTGAGCCGGCTCGGAGAGCGCAAACCTTGTGCAGGCCTGATGCAAACAAACGAATAATGAACATTATTTTTTCCTAAGAAAGGATTTAGTAGCAGTTGGATATTTTTTACGTTCTATCGTAACAATCTGTAAAGCAAATTGTTTCTCAATTTCATCTCTTGTGGGAATGTTATTGTAATCCTGAATGAGTTTGACTCCTCTTTCTGCATCTTCATTCACAACAACTATCTTCTCAAGTTCTTCAATTCCACTTTTGTAAACAAAATCATCCTTCCAAGTTGAAGGGTCTTTGTCAAGGAAATCGGTGTTGATAGAAAATCTCGTGAAGAAAATTTTAGTACCAGGAGTTACAAAAGACGAAAACTCAATATTTGTAAAGGAAGAAAATACCATGTAGGTGCAGAATATACCTCTTAAGTTCATTTTCTTCTTCTTTCTCTTCTTCACTTTCGTCTGCGTCCAGTAGGCCTATAACTTGAGCCATATTCGCTTTAACCGCTGTTGGAACATTGTCATCAAAAAAGGACAGAGGCACAGTTTCGGGAACTAAGTAGGTTTACCAGAGATGGTTGGAAAATTTATTTACAGTAGCTTCACTGATTTCTGAATCAATGTCCTGATAATTTATCAGTTCACGCATGAATAGGAAATCATGATAAGGTACTTTAATTGGTTCTGATAATAGAAACCAGGCTCGAGCATAGCCTACACTCGAGCAAGATAAATACATATTCTTCTTAAAGAGTTTTTCTCCCTATGAGATAATTGAAATTGATCTTGAAACAAGTATTATCATGAATGCAAAAATTGCTTTTGCCATCCACCTAGCATGACTTACAGCTCCTATTATACGAAACGATATCCCATTCTTTGGAATGCTGCCAAGAAAAATCTTCGTTAAAATTCTTATCCTCCTCATTTTTCATCTGTCCCAAAGCATCTAAATGAGCTATATCAAAGAGATCGTACATAATTTCCACAAAAAGGTATCGTTTTTCTTCTTCCTTGCCTGAAGTTCTACTCAAATTTTTTCTATAAACCCTTCCATTCATCATGGAGTTTGAATAACTTATCAGCATAATGGGCACTTCTACAAGGGATTCGTGCTTTTTGTCAGAAAATGAAAACTTCTTGAATCACCAACGCTACACTTTCCTTTGTTGTAAAATTTACAACTCTTACGTTGTACTGTTACTGTAGAATAAAACGCTTAAAACTTGCCAGTTCGAAGGTAGTTTGGCTCGATAATTTGACTGGAGATGTAGCCAACAAGAGAGACATAAAAGTATTTTCTTAACTAGTGTGACGAACTACCTGAAGAGGTTGATGCCATTTTACAACTGTAGGAAAAGAAAACGCCTTCAAACTCACTTTACACGTGCAGTCAGCAGGTCAGTACAGACAGTTCTCAATCAATAACTGAAAAATTATACATCAAAGACAATATCATGTTTAGTTACAAAATAAGTGATAAAGCACATAAAATAGTAATCAAGATCATCATCCAATTCAAGCACTAGATCTAGTGGTCTGTTGCTGTGTCAATGGTCTCACGCCATCTTTTTAATGGTCTTCCAACAGATCGTTGTCCAGAAGGGCGGTAATGTAGCACTGCCTTTGGTCATCTTTCTGTTGGCATTCTCTCGACATGCTGTTTCCAATTAACTCTATAGGCTTGAAGAAAATTAATATAGATTGAACATTCTATTCTTCCAAAATGTCTGTATTTTGTTTTCTATCCCAAAGTGTGTATGGCGCCTTTTTTCTCATGAATTTTATTTCGTTGGTAGTTATATGTTGAACATTTTTTTTTTTGTCAAAGTCCAGGCTTCTGATCCATAGACTAAAGTAGATCGTGATAAATATGTTGTACATCTTGTATGTTTCTGTACTAAATTAGGTTTGAAAACTCAATTGATAACGCCGATAACTTAAAAAAATCAGTTATTTTAGAATCGATATCCTTTTCTTTTTCATATTAAAGACGGTACTCTAAAAAGTTAAATGTGTTCACTTGTTCTAGAATTCTGTTTTCAATACAGATTTTACTTCTTATTGAATATTTATCTTTAAACGCCATAACTTTTGATTTTTCTACAGAAATGGTCATATTATAGTCTTATGCAACTGTGTTTAATGAATATATTGACTTTTGGAGATCATCTTCTGAAGTGGCCAATAGAACCTGGTGATCTGCGAAGTGGATTGTATCTATTTTGGTCCGTCTGTTTACATGAACATAGCCTCTGTTTGGATTTTGGAAACGCCATTTAGGCCTATATATCATAGAGTTCATGTAAATTATAAAAAACAGAGGCAAGAGAGGACATCCCTGTCGTAAACTGTGATAATAGTTTTGAAACCTGTTAGTTGGTTATTTACTCTAATGACAATTTTGTGTTCTTGTACATATTATAAATAGATTGTAATATTCGGTTTGGAATATCGTTTTCTTTTAATATAATAAATAATAATAATAATTACTTACAAATGGTTTTTAACGAACCCGAAGGTTCATTGCCGCCCTCACATAAGCCCGCCATCGGTCCCTATCCTATGCAAGATTAATCCAGTATCTATCATCATATCCAACCTCCGTCAAATCCATTTTAATATTATCCTCCCATCTACGTCTCGGCCTCCCTAAAGGTCTTTTTCCCACCGGTCTCCCAACTAACACTCTATATGCATTTCTGGATTCACCCATACGTGCTACATGCCCTGCCCATCTCAAACGTCTGGATTTAATGTTCCTAATTATGTCAGGTGAAGAATACAATGCGTGCAGTTCTGTGTTGTGTAACTTTCTCCATTCTCCTGTAACTTCATCCCGTTTAGCCCCAAATACTTTCCTAAGCACCTTATTCTTAAACACCTTTAACCTATGTTCCTCTCTCAGAGTGAGAGTCCAAGTTTCACAACAATACAGAAGAACCTGTAATATAACTGTTTTATAAATTCTAACTTTCAGATTTTTTGACAGCAGACTGGATGATAAAAGCTTCTCAACCGAATAATAACAGGCATTTCCCATATTTATTCTGTGTTTAACTTCCTCCCGAGTGTCATTTATATTTGTTACTGTTGCTCCAAGATATTTGAATTTTTCCACCTCTTCGAAGGATAAATCTCCAATTTTTATATTTCCATTTCGTACAATATTCTGGTCACGAGACATAATCATATACTTTGTCTTTTCGGGATTTACTACCAAACCGATCGCTTTACTTGCTTCAAGTAAAATTTCCGTGTTTTCCATAATCGTTTGTGTATTTTCTCCTAACATATTCACGTCATCCGCATAGACAAGAAGCTGATGTAACCCGTTCAATTCCAAACCCTGCCTGTTATCCTGAACATTCGTAATGGCATATTCTAAAGCGAGGTTAAAAAGTAAGGGTGATAGTGCATCTCCCTGTTTTAGCCCGCAGTGAATTGGAAAAGCATCAGATAGAAACTGACCTATACGGACTCTGCCGTATGTTTCACTGAGACACATTTTAATTAATCGAACTAGTTCCTTGGGAATACCAAATTCAAGAAGAATATCATATAGTACTTCCCTCTTAACCGAGTCATATGCCTTTTTGAAATCTTTGAATAACTGATGTACTGTACCTTCATACTCCCATTTTTTCTCCATTATCTGTCGAATACAAAAAATCTTATCAATAGTCGATCTATTACGCCTAAAACCACACTCATGATCCCCAATAATTTCATCTACGTACGGAGTTAATCTTCTCAAAAGAATATTGGACAAAATTTTGTACGACATCAACAAAAGTGATAATCCTCGAAAGTTACCACAGTTGGTTTTGTCCCCCTTCTTAAAAATAGGTACAATTATGGACTCCTTCCATTGTTCTTGTACAATTTCCTTTTTCCAAATAGCAAGTACAAGTTTGTAAATTTCGCTATATAATGCACTTCCACCCTCTTGTATTAATTCTGCTGGAATTTGATCGATACCTGGAGACTTGTACTTTTTCAGATTTTCTATCGCAATTTCGACTTCTGAAAGCGTGGGTTCGGGTATAAATGGCTCAGCAGTTTTTATTTCAATTTCGTTCCGATCATTTCTATTTGGCCTATGTACATTTAGTAGTTGCGCAAAATAGTTTTTCCATCTGTTTAGGATTGATGGAGAGTCTGCAAGCAAGTCACCATTCTGATCCTTGTTCACGTTTACCCTTGGCTGATATCCGTTCTTAAATTCCTTTATACCCTTATATAAATCTCGAATGTATTTATTCTTACTCTTTGTTTGTACCTCATTCAGTTTTTCCTTCAAGTAACCTCTCTTTTAATAATAATAATAATAATAATAATAATAATAATAATAATAATAATAATAATAATAATAATATAGACTTATCTAATAATGTTAGAAAAAAATATTTTCCGGATTAGAAATTCAAAATATCATGGTCGATGAGAGTCGCCTCGTAATTGTCTGATTGAGCTGAAAATTTTCACAAATCGTTTTATTTTTTTTTTTTTATTGATTGGAACAAGATAGAGAGGTGGGAGCTAAACTTCTAGAAAGTTAAAAAATAAGGGTCATCCTAATATATAAGGATATGGCCATGCTAAGGTTTGAGAATTTTTTAGCCGCCATTTTGAAAAAAAAATGTAAAACACTTTTTTCTTACTCGTTCTCAGTCTAATGGATTTTCTTAAAACAATTGCCTTTCCC
This sequence comes from Periplaneta americana, assembly GCF_040183065.1. Classification (NCBI taxonomy): domain Eukaryota; kingdom Metazoa; phylum Arthropoda; class Insecta; order Blattodea; family Blattidae; genus Periplaneta; species Periplaneta americana. Next base: position 110,053,514 of record NC_091117.1, read on the forward strand.
AATAAAAATAGCTGTAATTGTCCAAAAAGTCCCAAATTCCAAACGTCTACCTAGTGGCCATGTCAGGAACATGTGCACATGATATTGCCAACCTTGTTCCACGTTCTACAAATCGTGATTGTTTTCAGGTTGATAGCGCAGTTGTGCTAAAATTAAATAATTTTGGTCTAAAATGAATAAACATGATACTTAATAATCTTTTTTTATAAATCAAAAGTGTAATCAAAACAGGTTTTTTCATCAAAAATTAAGTTGTTTACAACATTGACAAAAATTTAACTTCAAAAAACAAAAATGAATAATCATTCAAGAGAAGTGTACTTACAAGACAAAAATAAGATTTTGAAAACAAATTACTGATCGAATTAGGAAAAATAAAAATGTCTTTGTCAGCAGCAGTGAGGCCAACACACTCTTCGTGGTAGAAATTCTCATACACTCCGCAGAGTAGCATGTCCTTGACTTCGTCCTCCTGACAAACCGTTTTAAAGGGACTGCTGGTCGTAAGTGTTTCGACAGTTTTTTGAAGAGGAACCCTGACGTTGCACGACGCAAAGCTCAAAGACTGAACCCGGGCTCAGAATATTAGGAGTCAATGGATAACCTACAGAAGACAATCGGAATATTCTCTGGCACAGCTGTTTTCTTGTTCTGGTGTCAAGGTGGTTCTCCCACCTAACTTTGACTTCTTTAATGGGCCATCTTTCTCCAAATAGCGGCCTAGAGTACGTTTAGGTACACAAAACGTTTTACTTGCGCCTGGAACTGAGAACTTTAAACTCTTTATACCGCTCACTGACTTGGACATGGCTTCTTCAGCCCATAATCCCCTCTTATTCATGTTGACTGACATTATTTTATTTCCGAAACAAAATTTCTAAAGCTTCCACTAAAGCGAATACTTAAGTTATATGGACTAATCCAAACATTTCCACCACATTTGCGAAACGAAAAAAGTTTCCATTACAACGTAACGTATTTTCTACCGATTCAGATTAAAAAACACATGGTTATGACGTCATTTATCTTACAATACAAAATTAATCCCAGCTATGAGGCATGTAAATTTGCCGGGTGAAAAAGTAAAAGTGAAATGAACTTGATATGGCCATGGTCCATTTGATATGGCCATATCAGGAGCAGGTAAGGTTTCACGAACGTCGTTTGATTATGAACAACTCGTAAAAGATACGCCATCAACGACAGCACCAATCAACAGAACATTAAAAACTGAATCGAGTACGATGGTTTTCATGAAACAAGTATTTGAAAAACATGCATAAAACAAAGGAGACTTACCAGAGAAAAATAAGAGAGGTCACATGAAAAACGCAAAACAGGCAACTGACGCCATATTACTCAACCTGAATGGATGGGAAACGATCAAGTGACATACCAGGATGCTCTTTCATTGCATGCTGCTGCAATTTAGCGGATTTTTGGTTCACTAACTCACATATCAGGAACATGGCCATAACAGAAGCACCCACCTTATATATACTTACTACTACTACTTATGGCTCTTATGGAACCAGGAGGTTCATTGCCGCCCTCACATAAGCCCGCCACTGGTCCCTATCCTGTGCAAAATTAATCCAGTCTCTATCATCATGACCTACCTCCCTCAAATCCATTTTCATATTATCTTCCTATCTACGTCTCAGCCTCCCCAAAGATCTTTTTCCCTACGGACTCCCAACTAACACTCTATAGCTTATGCATTTCTGGATTTGCCCATACTTGCTACAAGCTCTGTCCATCTCAAACGTCTGGATTTAATGTTCCTAATTATGTCAGGTGAAGAAAACGATGCATGCAGTTCTGTTTTGTGTAACTTTCTCCATTCTCCTGTAACTTCATCCCGCTTAGCCCCAAATATTTTCCTAAGCACCTTGTTCTCAAACACCCTTAACCTATGTTCCCCTCTCAAAGTGAGAGTCCAAAAGAACAACCGGTAATATAACTGTTTTATAAATTCTAACTTTCAGATTTTTTGACAGCAGACCGGATGATAAAAGCTTCTCAACCGAATAATAACAGGCATTTCCCATATTTATTCTGTGTTTAATTTCCTCTGAGCATCATTTATATTTGTTACTGTTGCTCTCAACTATTTCAATTTTTCCACCTCTTCAAAGGATAAATTTCTTATTTTTATATTTCCATTTCGTACAATATTTTCGTCACAAGACATAATCATATACTTCGTCTTTTCGGGATTTACTTCCAAACCTATCTCTTTACTTGCTTCAAGTAAAATTTTCTTATTTTCCTTAATCAATTGTGGATTTTCTCCTAACATATTCACGCCATTCGCATAAACAAGAAGCTGATGTAACCCGTTCAATTTCAAACTTTCTCTGTTATCCTAGACTTTCCTAATGGCATACTCTATAGCAGACATGCCAAAACCCTGCACATTGTACAGTCGCGCACATTGTGCAGCTGTCTCTGTGCGATGTGCAGTTCCTATTCCCCTACCTGGAGGGAGTGAATCAGGTTGGAGGGGCGCGCGACAGGGCTATACAGTACCTGCAGTAGCCAAAAACGTTATATAGCATACTAGACTCACACAGAGCGCTGATGTGCTGTCCAAAATTGAAACCAGTCTGCGCATGTTTACACCGCCATGTTACTGGTAGAAACAGAGCCCTAAACACGATAATGTCATACTTGTCTTTTGTTTAGTCTCGGGTGCTTTTAGTGAACAGTGTGAAAGTAATGTAAATTGATGTGATAATAGTATGAATTTCGGTTTTGTAAATATTATTATAGTTGATATGAAGTGATGTGCTTTGTAAATAGTGAAAAAATGATGATTGCCTGCACGGCATATAATTGGAATAACACGTGCCTTAGAGGGTCAGGAATTTCTTTTTACAAGTAAGTACAAAAGCTTTAAACTAATAAAATTGAATTCTGGAGGCTACATTGAAATTGTAACATATCTATATCTTAGATACCATAGTTGAAAAAGTTTATAATTAGGCAGCAATCTGTCTTTACAGGCTCACTTTGAAGAAGCCTGAGCTTGTTGTTATAATAAGAGACAAATTTGTGTCTTCAAAGTATGTAGGCCTAAAATTTTGTTCCTCTCATTTTAAAGTTACAGATTTTTGGGAAAGTAATGACAATAGAATTTTGAAAGATGATATACCAATTCTGTTTAATTTTCCAAGCCATGTGCAAAAGGTACGATACAATATTATCTCTGTTGTTACAATATCAATATCATTAAAAATCAATCAGTAGTTTACGACAATAAAGAATACTTAATTGTTAGTATAGGTATATCAGAGTGTAGAGCAATCCCACTGAGTGTATTATTTAGACTTACATATCAGATGTTAAACACATTAGTGGAAAGATAACTTTTTGTTTTTATTTTGTAAATGAATTTATCTGCAAGATAATAAACTTTCATTCATATGTGGATAAATAAATATGCAGATAATAAATAAATAATTAAATGTAACAGCTAAGCCTTCTTTGTGAATTTAAAATTCAGGGTTCACCTATAAATAATTCTTTTACATTTTGCCAGATATATTATTAAAAAAAGCAAGGAATAGCATCTTATTGATATTACATATGTCCTTAAAAATTATGTACCATCATTCCGCAAGCAATGATAATATATATTTTATCTATTTAAAATAACAATACAATATGTAAAGAAATCCACACATAAAAAGTATGTCGTTTTTTTTATTTTGCATAAAGTGATTATGTTAAGTTTTTAGGTCTTCACGTTACCTATTGTTCGCAATGTATTAGGTACCGGTACTTTTATAATTGATAGCATTCCCTTTATTAATTGAAGAATGAATTCAATGTAATTTGGCTACTTTTGCGTATTATATTTTCCCAGATTACTTATGTCCTGTGGTCTAGAATTACCGGTAATACAATTTTCGAGTCTCTAAAACTTAACAGGTCTATACTGATTATCACATATTTTATTTCACTTAAGGATTTGATTATAATAAGAATTTGTGTAATCAAAGTGCATATATTTATGTCTTGTGATCTAAGAGTAATGTATGTTCTGATTATAATAAAATTATACATACTATAATGTGTAATGTGTAGGCCTATTTATGGATGTATGAGCATGTTTACTATAAATTGCTGCGTCCATATTTTCTTTTCTTTGATGCTCTGACGCATATCAATGAAACTTTCAATATATTTATTTCGTCCTAATTTTACGTTAAACGTCGAAAATGGTCATAATCTGTCAATTTTAGATCATCATAGCGTTAAATTGCGTGATTTACGTACTGTTATTATGCGTCTGCTCTCCAACTACATGGCGGCAAGCGCAGCGTTCAATTTGCCTCGGTTTCCTCGTTCTGCGCAGCCGAGACTGTAGGTGCTTAGCAGTAGCAGACCAGCTTTTGTTTCAGTAACACAGATCAGTACGGGTGCTGATTGAGCTGTGACTGTGAATGCGTTATGAAAAATAAAGTGAGGAGTCCACAGATATAACGAAGAAGAGGAATCAGGAATCACATAACATAATTGTTATAATGTTTTCCTCAGCCAACAATAATTATTTTAAAATGAAAGGCTTTCATCAGCCCATGTCGAGGTAATAATCTTGTGACAGTTTAGATCAGATTAGTACGAGTAAAATTCTCAAAATATGATATTGTTAACGCTTATTTCTTAATCAGTACTCTCAAGGCAAAAAGAACTTGACAATGGCGTTGTTTTGGAGTCTGTACTAACACAGCCACCAAAGGTTAGGCGACTTACGACTTCTATTTCATAAGCTGCTAAGTGATGAGAATATAGTGAGAAATACATGTGAGTCTCTTGAGGTTGTAGGGAGCGAAAAAAGCAACTATATGCAAGATAGAAAAATTTTCTGGAAAAAAATATGTAAGGGCAAATTTTCCATCTCACGTCACTATATTATGTTAATATACTTGCATTAATAAATCTTTAAACATGATATAAAGAGAATGTCGTCGCAACACAGCTTATGAACTACACTTTTAATTTATTTCAATAACGCTCCCAACTTGTCGATACTTTCTCTCAAATTTTTCCGAATAAACTATATGTGAATTTAAATTCTAAGCTTAATTTACATTATTTATTAATATTAATGTTAATTCATATTGACATACATCAAGGAAATGATTTCAGTGTAAGAACTTCACAATGTCCTACTGAATGAATGAATGAAATAGCCTTTGGATTTCCCGTGAAGGGCTATGGCCTCCTAAAAGGGGAGCTCTTTAGAGATCATGCGGTGAGCTAATCCGCATGACGGTAGATTCTGTTCTATATAAGTTTTGTTCGTCGTTTGTGTGTGTACACTTGCACTCTCACTCGATACTGGCAAACTGTAGCGATCTCCATTCTTCTCGGTTCTTGGCTATTCTGGACCACAGGGGTCCAGCTAGGCTCTTGAAGAAGTCCGCCCATCTGGTCCCAGGTCTTCCTCGGTTTTGCCTCCCGATGCGTGGGTCCCACGTGGTGGAAATATGCGCCCATCTGCAGCCTTGGAGTCTCGACACGTGGCCTCCCCATTTCCATTTCAGGCGTTCCCCTTGGTGTGCCATGTCTCTGGTGTTTGTCATCTGCTTGAGTCTGGTGTTGGAAATCTTGTCTCTGAGGGAGAGTCCTAGGATTTTCCTCTCCATTTTTCGCTGGCAGATCTGAATCTGCGTCTTCTGGTTCACGGTCAGTTTCCAGGTCTGACAGCCGTACAGTAAGGTTGGGAAGATACAGGATTGCAGCACCTCCAGCTTTAGTTTGCGGTTCAGTTTCTTGTCAAGGAGTATGAATTGCAGTGACCAGAAAGCTCTCCATGCTGATGCAATTCTTCTTTTTAGTTCTCTCGTCATGTAGCTTTTGAATCCGACCAATTGGCCCAGATAGATGTATTCCTCCACGTACTGTAATCTGGTTGCGTTGACTTGGATTGGTTGTGGTTGGCTGTTCGTCATGACTTGGGTTTTTTCCATGTTCATGCTTAGGCCTGCGTGTGCGCTGCAATCGCTTAGTTCCTGTATCATCTCTTGTAGGTCGGTGGCGTTTTTAGCGAAAAGTACGATGTCGTCCGCGAATCTTAGGTTCGTCAGCCGATATCCGTTTATATTGATTCCATGTCTTTTCTTCCACTTTAGCTTACGGATTATGTCTTCCAGGAGGCTAGTAAATAGCTTTGGTGAGATCGGATCCACTTGTCGGACTCCTCTTCCTATTCTGAATATTTGTCCTTCTCGTTCTGTCATCACGATGGCGTGCGAGTCTCCGTAGAGCTTAGTTAGGATGTTGATATATTTGTGCTCGACTCCCTGGTTGCTCAGAGCCTGTAATACACAGGAGTGTTCTACCGAGTCAAATGCTTTCTTGAAATCTATAAATGCGAGATAGAGGGGAATATTGAATTCGTCCGTTTTTTCTATGACCTGGTTGATTGTCTGTAGATGATCCACCGTGCTGTAACCTGAGCGAAATCCTGCCTGGTCTGGAGCTTGGTTGTCATCCAGTACTTTCGTGAGTCTCCTTGTGATTATCTTAGAGAACAGCTTGTAGACATTTGACATCAGGCTGATTGGACGGTAGTTGTTCAGGTCGTCCTTGGCACCTTTTTTGTGGAGTAGAATAATTTTGCTTGTCTTCCATTGGTGGGGTACTGTCTCCGATTTGAGTATTTCGTTGAAGACTGCGGTGAGCGGTGTTAGCAAGGAGTCGTGACCGAATTTCAGGTGTTCGTTGTGGATGTTGTCTTCTCCGGGCGCTTTTCCGGATTTGAGTTCCCCTATCGCTGTCCTGACCTCGCTTTGAAGTATTGGTGGGACCTCGATGTCGTCTACGTTGTTCATCTGAATACTGTCGCTTGGATTCGCTTCCTGTTTGGAGCTGGTGTATAGTGATCTGTAGTAGTTTGTGGCTGCCGTCACAATGTCTTCTCTTTCTGTTAGACGGTTGCCTCTGGGTCCCCGTGCTCCCAAGAGCCATTGCTTCCCACTTCCTCTCTGTTTTCTTACTTGTCTTGTTGATTTGGATGATTCCAGTATTGTTCTTACTGCCTCTGTGTTGTGTTCACGTACGTCCCTTCTGATCGCCCTTTTTGTTTGCTTATCAATCTCTGCGTACTGGTTTTTATTGTCCTCGTTTTCATCCTTGCTTGGATATAATCTCTTCCTTTGTTCAATTAATGCAATTGTTAACGGGCTGAGCTTGGAACTGTTTTCTCTAGTTCCATTTGTTCTCCTGGCTGTGATTGATGCTTGGGTAAGGGCCCCTTCGATGGAGTTGTATAGATCCTGTGGGTCGCGCTGGGAGGATAGGTCCATTTCTTGTAGTCGTTCCTGTAGTGCAAGGCCGAAAGTGTGCCTATCTAAGCTGTCAATTGTGCTCGCTATTGTATTCCCAAAATGTCTTCTGTTTCTCTTTATATTCACTGTGGCACGTACCATTCTGTGATCCGTCGAGAATTTCAGGTTTGGTACGACTTGTATGTCCCTCGCACCTGCTAGGCTGTCGGTAAGTATGTAGTCCAGTTCGTTTTTTGTCGTGCCGTTGGGGTGTCTCCAGGTCCACCTTGCTTCGCTACGCTTTCTGAAGAACGTGTTTAGTATCACCATTCTCTGTTCTGTGGCGAATTGTACCAATCGTTCTCCTCTTGCGTTCCTTGTCCCGTAGCCGTACGGCCCAACTGGGTCCTCTTGTGCGTGGAGTTTGTTCCCTACTTTGCTGTTGAAGTCGCCTAATATGAAGTTCCTGTGTGATCTGTGTCTCTTAATTGTGTCTTCTAGCAGTCTGTAGAAGTCTTCGCTGTCTTCGTCACTATGGTTCTCTGTGGGTGCATATATTTGTATCATAGTTACATCGCATGTCGCTGTCTTTATCTTTAGAACTATTATTCTCTCTGAAACCCCTATGATTTCCTTCACCATGGGTTTGATGTGTTTCTTAATCAGGAATCCCACTCCTTTCTGTCCTTTGGTCTGCCCGATGTAGCAGAAGAGGTCGCCGTTATTCTTTTCGATTATAGTTTCCCCCATTCTTCTGATCTCGCAGAGGCCCAGGATATCGCAGTTAATGTTTTTTAGAGCATAGTTTAGCTCCTCTTCTCTTTCTTCTGTCCTGAGTGTGTTCACGTTTAGTGTGGCTATTCTGAATTCTTGTCTGGTGGTACGTTGGTGTGGTGTCTGTACTGGTGTGTTGTAAGATTCCGTTGGCGCTCTTGGTGGTTCTAAGTTGTTGTTTGTTGCATAGTGCTTGTTCCTGGGATGCTGATTTGTTGTTGTGGCCGCTGCGCGTTTTTTGGTTGGGGCAGGTTCCGTGGTTGCGGCGGGTTTTTTGCCTGGGGCAGCTCGTTCCAACGTATCCATCTATCATTTATCAGTATTTTCTGATATCCCACCTTGACGTTGTTGCCTTTGTTCCTCTCTTCGGTAGCTAGATTACGTAGTTGGGTTTGTATACTCCTTTCCTGGAGTGTCATGTCATCATCGATGAAGCATTCCTCCCCCGCTAATTTGTGTTTGTTCTTCATTATAGTCATTTTGTCTTCCATGCTGGCGAGTTCAACCCTGGCTAGTCCTCTGTCGGAGTAGTCTTTGCAGATGTACATAACTTTGCTGTATGGTTTGTTGAATTATACTTTTGCCAGTATTTCACTTACTTTATTGATCATTTCTTCATGGTTGTCTGGTCGTATCTCTTTGTTTTTGATGATTATGTTTTGTCTTCTTTCTCTCCTCTGCCTCCTCTCTTCCGCTTCCTCTAGTGACCTTAATTTTTTCTCTATATGTGTGGTTCTCTCATCCATGGTGTTATCTAAGTTGCGTACTTTGGTTTCCAGGTTGTTGCACTTTTCTTCTATTCTCTTGTCAAAACCTTTTATTTCCTCTCTCAAGTCTGCTATGTCTCTCCTTGTTTCAGCCTTAAAGTCCATGTTTTGTTTCTTTAGGTCTTTTAGTTCGGCTAGGATGTTACTGAACAAGGCTTGTATGGTCTGATTCGTGTCGGTGTCTTCTTCACTGCCGCTGTTCCGTTGGTTCGCCCGTTGTGCAGGTGTATTTCGTGATTTTCTTGCCGCCATTTTGGACGTGCTCCTGGGTTTGTCGCACTTGTGAGGAGGTTCCGCCTAGCGTGTTGTTTAGGGTGGTTGGCTGCCCGCTGCCGTGTGGGCGGTTCCCTTTTAGCACTGTTACTGTGTGGGCGGGCTGACTTCCCGGGTTGGTAGTAATGTCCTCTGTCGCTATGGCTCGCCCGCTTCGTTATTACTTCTCTTGGTGCTTGTCGCTTTCTGGTGGGGTATCGCTGAACTCGTTCGGTTATTGAGTTGAACTTCCCCTGCGTCACTTCCGGTGTCAGGAGCGCTTGTGTGACTTCCTTCCCTGTGGAGGCACTCTACGATCTTTTAACCTCACTTAATGTGGCGTTTGTTTTTTCTCTGTTGTGGCTTTTATCCTGCAAGGATGTTGCTACTAACACTCCCCGGCTGTCTCTGAACTATTACTGACCTTTTTGTGGTATTGTGGTTGGTTTGCCGCCCTTTATCTCGCTATTTTTCGCTTGGATAACGCACCACTATAATTCGACTTCTACTAGTAGTCCGCCATCTTACATCGTCCATCCAATGTCCTACTACATGTAATTAATTGGGAGTACAATATTTTCTTCAGCATTCGTGTACCAATGGTCCCAATGTTTCTTGTATTACAAGTATCAAATATAGACACTGATACTAACTGTTTTTCTTTTCCTTCTGCTAAGTATGTTTATGATGTCCAAATGGCAATTTAATCCAACACTAGAAGAACAGAATAAATTATTGTACACCCCTCCAGGTAAGAACTGGTAAGAGCAACGCCAGAATGATGCAGTCCGCACAGACCGGCGAACCGCGCACGTTAATGCACAGTCAGTGCCTCATTTCTGGAATGTCTGCTCTAGAGCAAAGTTAAAAAGTAAAGGTGACAGTGCATCTCCTTGCTTTAGCCCACAGTGCTTTTGGAAACGCATATAACAGAAACTGACCTATACGGACTGTGCTGTAAGTTTCACTGAGACACATTTTAACTAGTTTCTTGGGAATACCAAATTCAATAAGAATATCATATAAAACTTCTCTCTTAACCGAGTCAAATGCCTTTTTGAAATCTATGAATAACTGATGCACTGTACCCTTATACTCCCATTTTTTCTCAATTATCTGTCGAATACAAAATATCTGATCAATAGTTGATCTATTACGCCTAAAACCACACTGATTATCTCCAATAATTTCATCTACATATGGAGTTAATCTTCTCAGAAGAATATTGGACAAAATTTTGTACAACGTCAACAAAAGTGATATACCTCGAAAGTTACTACAGTTAGTCTTGTCGCCCTCCTTAAAGATAGGTACGATTATGGACTCCTTCCATTGTTCTGATACAATTTCCTTTTCCGAAATAGCAAGTACAAGCTTATAAATTTCGTTAGATAATGCGCTTCCACCCTCTTATATTAATTCTGCTGGAATTTGATCGATACCTGAAGACTTATAATTCTTCAGATTTTCTATCGCAATTTCGACTTCAGAAAATGTGGGTTCGGGTATAAATGGCTCAGTAGTTTGTATTTCAATTTCGTCCCGATCATTTCTATTTGGCCTATGTATATTTAGTAGTTGCCCAAAATAGTTTTTCCATCTGTTCAGGATTGAATGAGAGTCTGCAAGCAAGTCACCATTCTCATTCTTGATCACGTTTAACTTTGCCTGATATCCTTTCTTAAATTACTTTATGCTCATATATAAATCTCTAATGTTTTTATTTTTACTATTTGTTTCTACCTCATTCAGTTTTTCCTTCAAGTAATCCCTCTTTTTTTCCTAAGTGTACGATTTGCTTCCCGTCTTTTATTGAAATAATTATCTCTATTCGCCCCAAATGGATCGTGTAAGAATTTTAATTTTGCCTCTTTCCTTCTTTCTACTAGCTTGCAACAATCAAACCACGGTTTCTTTTTCTTAGTTTCATAATAACCTATGCTCTGTTCAGATGCAATTTTGATATTATCTCGCTATTTTCCCACATGCTATTAACATCTAACTCTTCCTCAGCTTCGTCGCAACTTGCTAATACGACAAACCTATTTGAAATTTCGACCTGATAATGTTGCTTAGTTGCCACCTTTACATTCGGAATATCGAATCTTCTAATATTAACTTGTTGCTCTACTCGCTTGGCTATTGATAGTCTTTCTCTTAGTTCTCCAATTACCAAATAATGGTCAAAATTACAGTCTGCACCCCTGAAGGTTCGAATGTCTACTATACTGGTATGTTTTCTTTTATCTATCAAGATGTGATCTATCTGGTTAAGTGTCAATCCATCTGGAGACGTCCAAGTATATTTATGTATATCCTTATGGGGAAATGTTGTACCATTGACAAGTAAATTTTTTAATGTGACAATGTTGACTAAACTAAGTTCATTATCATTACTAGTTACGTGTAGGCTCTCTTTCCAATAGTCGGTTTAAAAATATCCTCCCGTCCAACTTTAGCATTGACATCTCTCAATAAAATTTTCAAGTGATTTCGAGGTAACTGATCAAAAGTGTGTTCCAATTCCTCATAGAAGCTATTCTTTATATGGTCGTCTTTCTCTTCTGTAAGGGCGTGAGCATTTAAAACTATGATATCGCACCATCTACCCTTAAGTACTACATACGATAACCTATTACTTATAAATTCGATCTTTTTTACTGCTGATTTTATTCTTTTATGAACAAAAAACCCTGTTCCTAATTGGTGATTATTGTTTCCTTCCCCATAATACAAAAAGTAACCTCCCATTTGTGAAATGCCATTCCCATTTAACCTAACCTCTTGTACTCCCAGGAAGTCTATTCTATATCTAATTAGTTCTTTTGCTGCTAATGTTACCCCTCCTGTTCTATGTAGACTTGTAACATTCCAAGTACCAAATCTCATAACCTTATTCCTTTGCTGTGGTCGTGCCAAAGAATCAGTCCCATTCCAAGGCTTATTTTGAGGTTTCGTAACAAGCTGTTTTTACGGTGATGGTTTGTTAGCCCTTCGCCCAACGCCCAAGCTGGAGGACCACCCCTCATCGGCTGTCCGCGACTGTTTATTCAATATATTCACAGCTACACTCCATATCTGGAGGCTGTCTCCTCGATCCGCAACCTGAGGACGCGCCATGCCGTGGTGATAGGGACCCAGAATACATGGATATATATATATATATATATATATATATATATATATATATATATATATATCCAATTAATATTATATATATATATATATATATATATATATAATTATCAATAAACTTAAAGTATTGCATTCAAATTCGTGTGACTGGAAGATATAAATTTGCCTGTTAAGAACAGCTTACTAAACTGCACGTAATGAAACTATATCTGTATTTTGCATATTTCTGTAATATAGTTATGAATGTCATCCATCCACACTTGCAGATATACTTTTGAGTTGTTGGTGTGATCAGAATAAAGTATACATAGCTGGCGGCTAGTGTAATAGAGCGACATAATCTACTGTATATGTGTGGCTGTAGTCAACCTGAAAACTATGTTTAGGTACGAACTTCCTAGCCCTAGTCATAAAACCCCTTGAATGTGTACTTATCAAGTTCCCAAATTCTATGACAATGTTCTTCTTACCATAATGTAAGTAATATAGCTTGAAATATTTCTTTTATCAATTTCTTTAAAGCAAACAGTTTTTATTTTGCCTCTCAGTGTACATAATAAGTATATTTGGAAGAGTTTACTATAATCAAAGGGGGGAAGAGTAAATATTAATTTTCTGTGACTCAGAAACAATTCTTTATGTCTTGACATCTTAATACAACAATACATTCCAGCGCGCCCTGGTTCAAGTCCTGGTTGGGACAAGTTACCTGGTTCAGGTTTTCTTCCGGGCTTTCTCTTAACCTATTAAGAGCAAATTCTGGGTAACTTTCGGTGTTGGACTCTGGACTCATTTCGCTGGAATTACCATCTTCATTTCACTCAGACGCTAGATAATCATCGCAATTGATAACTACGTAAACTAACCAATAAAACTGGTACATTATGTTTGAATGGGTTATTATTATTATTATTATTATTATTATTATTATTATTATTATTATTGTTATTATTATTAGACCCCATTGAAAGATTGTCATTCGTAGCTTATTTCACTCCGTTCATTAGACATACAACAAACTCTAAGTATTTCTCATAATTCCATTATCCTAAGTCTTGTATAGACGTTAGATGGAATCATAGGATTTCTTAAATCCCCTGTCAATTTATTACTGGTCACATGCTTTTCGGGTGAAAAGAAGCGTGTGGACGTGTGCATAGATTTCGCGTTCTACGAGTTGGTAATGAAAAAATATATATATATTTTATCTTTTGTGCTTTACTGTGGCTCGGCGAAACAGGAATGACTTTTTCCTTTCGTGGTGAGTAGAAGAATGTAGGGTGGAGGTTGGTAAATTGTAATATGAGTAATATTGTGATAGTTTTTTTTTTTAAATTTATTGCAATTTTACTGAGGGTTTTTTTTTTGCGTCAACGTAACCCAGATGTTCCTGACGTCCTTCCAGAAGGACGGAATGCATGGTTTAAGAAATAATGACGTAATAATTAATATTAGGCTCCAAATGTTACTATTGTTAGTCACGCGCCTTTTGAATGTCAATTGTTGACGACTGCACAGCATCTGCTATTTTAACCGCCAGTCATATGTACTTCGGTACATTAAAATAATATATATGATATGCGTAAATCACTTCGTGATTTAAGACGGCGCTTATTCCGTCGGATCACGGCCAACTAGTCACTCATAAAGAGTGCACCTCAGCACATGTGTGGACTTCAGTTCTACGTTCATAGACATCTATGACGTAGTACAGAGGGCGGCCACTAGAGGGAACCCAAGAGTTGGAACTTAATCTGAGACGATTCTGTCCGACGCCGGGGTGGGTATCCGGTGTGGCTTAGTGGATAAAGCATCAGCACATAGAGATGGAAACCCGGGTTCAAATCCCGGCGCCGGAGAGAATTTTTCTCCGTTCCATTACTCTTTCATCGAATGATGACGCAGAATATGTGCATGGAAATATCATATGTACTTCGGTACATTAAAATAATATATATGACATGTGTAAATCACTTCGTGATTTAAGACGGCGCTTATTCCGTCGGATTCCGGCCAACTAGTCACTCATAACGAGTGCACCTCAGCACATGTGTGGACTTCAGTCCTACGTTCATAGAGATCTATGACATAGTGCAGAGGGCGGCCACTGGAGGGAACTCAAGAGTTGGAACTTAATCTGAGACGATTCTGTCCGACGCCGGGGTGGGTACCCGGTGTGGCTTAGTGGATAAAGCATCAGCACGTAGAGCTGAAAAGTCAGGTTCAAATCCCGGCGTCGGAGAGAATTTTTCTCCGTTTCATTACACTTTCATCGTATGATGAATATGCCCAAACTCTAATAAATAATAAACCTCCCTCTCTCTTTCAAGCAATACTCCTATCTGTTAATACAACGTTCTGTCTCGTCATTACGTTTGAAAATGGCACAGAAACAACTCATTGCCCTGGCTCGCATAGATTATTCTGCTTAGGACTTCCGACAGGATTTCGATTGGAGAAATGTCATTTTCTCCGACGAAGTAATTGTCTCTAATAGCAACGATAGTACTGCCCTAGTTTATTGTATGAATGGCCACCGATACGATGAACGCTTCGCAAGACGAATTATTAACAAGTCTGTTTGCGTGAGGGTCGTGTGTTGGGGGTAGATGTCATACGATGGGACAGGACTTCTGGAACGCATCCACGGGTGGTTTACGGCAGAAGTACACGAACACATTTTGGCAAATGTAATGATCCCTTCCACCCGAAAACGATATCCATATGGAACAGCTTTCTTCCAGCAGGATAATTATCCGATACACACCGCCAACCGGATTCAAAGATGGTTTACGAGGAGGCGTGATGTCGACCCAGTCGACTGGCCTCCAAATTCACCAGATATGAATCCAATTCAAAATTTGTGGACAGCAGTCAAAAGGATCCTACGCTCTAATTGGGCAGAACAACCACCCGTTCGGACACCTGAGGAATTGTGGGACAAAGTTCTAGACACGTGGAAGGAGATGGCCAAGAGTTTAGTCCTGTTGCATAATCTTGTGAACTCCGTGCCGCGCAGAATGAGGGCAGTTGTTGACGCAGATGTTTTGTGGACGAGATACTAGTCCCCACCACAGGCCTTGTTTTGTTAATGTATTAAAAAAAATTTTTGTTTTTGTTAATTTAATTATTTATTTGTGTTTGCTATGCGTCCGGTTTTTTAGAATGTGAAACAAGTATTTTTGTTTAGGCCTATACAGGCCAGGTCTCACCTATTAATAACCCACAGGTGATGTGCAATAATATTTTTACAAGGCATGCATAACGAAGTTTGTTAACAAATGCCATTTCACATTTAAACTAATAAATTAAGTAAAAGTTAAAATAAAAAAAAATAATAATGTTACCGTACCGGGAGGTGAACTCACAACTTCTGGTACGGATGTCAGACTTCTTACCACTGGGGCACACACTGCTCCTAAATGTTACTACATTACAGACGGACGACTTTCAATGAAGAGACACCACAGCAATGCCTTGCAGTGGGTTACGTTTACACGAGTGAACCGCGCGATAGAACTTAACATTTGTATCGACCAAGAGTCGGCCCATTCTTTTTTGCCGCTAAGTGTACATCCGGCTTCCAAACAATGCCAACGAAAATTTAACAGACGAGGAGGGTTTTAGAGTGAAATCGTTTTTTTAGACCAAATATTCTCAAATTAGTCCTGCATTTCTTATGGATGCTAATAATACCTCTAATGAAAAAAAAACAACTTCTCTATCCAATGATTGGCACTGGTACCAATAACTGGAAAACTTTATGCCAACAACTGGTGTTAGGCTCATGTTTACCTACATTTTTTTATATTCATAGACTGAGTAATAGCTTACTGCTAGTTTCTAATGTGAAAATAAAAGCGCACAGTGGACAACATGGCACCACACAAAAAGACATAGGTACAGTGAGGAGACTTTAAAAGAACCACTGCGAGCTATAAAGCATGGGGTGTCATTTAAACTGGAAGCAAAAAATTTGGTGTACCTAGAGATACTTGTCAATTTCGATATATCAAAACGTTATGAAAACATTTTGTTGTCGAGTTCCTGTTCTTAACAGTGAAGAGGATATCATTGTGTTAGGTGAGTTATCAATGCAATTGTGGCTATATAAATTTAGACATCGAGGTCTTTGACAATGTGGATTTGAGAAAATTTTAAATTAAAGCATTCGGATTTAGTGTCTGATCATTATTATCTTCGTGATACATTTTTTAGAATTTTAAAAAGGAAATTAAAAAAAAAAATATTTCATATCATTCCTGTCTTCCTAGGTTGATCTTCGGATGTCCCATAATGAATTTTCAAAGCGTAAAGTTCTTCAGACCTCTGTGAAGGAATGTGAAGAAAATGATCGCCCAAATCCTTTAAGGACAATACTCCTGGGGACAAATGATACAACTCCTTCTTAAAGAGGCACTCTGTAGTTTTCATCAGGACTCCTGAAGGTGTCACTGAGGCATGTGCATGCATGAGTCAAGAAGAAATAAGAGGATGGTTCACTGCTATGGAAGATCTTCTCAATGAAAAAACTGTGTATAACATTCTGTCATATCCTTATCGTATCTTCAATGGAGATGATGCAAACTTTATGCTTTGTTCCAAAAATGACGTTTTTCTAGTCCCGACAGGCTCCAAGAATGTGTACGAAGTAGAAAAAGTTCAGAAAAAAAAAGCTACATTAACTGTGATGGGTGGTAAAGATGGCGTTGGAGAAAGAAGTGGTGTGAATGCGGTCGTGTCGAAGTGTGATTAGAGAGGATTTAGCAGAACGTTGTTTCTACAAACAAGGCGTATCTTGAAGTATAGTGCATAGTGGACACGTGTGCATGGTAGTATATTTTAACCAACTGTAGTATAGAGTTAATTGTATTTTATATTATACTGTGCGAGTCCCTTGTTGATTTGTTGATGTGTCACGGCTTCTTGGATTGCTGCGTGTCAGCGGAGTATCTAGTAGTCGCTGGCCAGGAATGAACTCTACACATGCTTCAGTGAGGGAAAGATACCTCATGAATGCATAAGTTCGTGAATGCTATAAAGGAAATTGGTGACAAACCGTACTAGTGATCGAGATGGCCGTGAATGTGAACGCAGCCGCTCTCTTCATCTCCGCAGACAGAGAAATACAAAATATATTAGAAACCTTAAATAAGGACAAAAGACCGATAGAGCATGGTGTGAAAAAGTTGTAAACTCAATAAATGTCGTTAAGGAGACTCTAGTGATCTTCAAAGACAGTTTGTTGGATCTGCAGAATCCTCCTGCTGTACAAGCACACCCTATTAAGACATATGCTGAAATGGCTCACATGAGGGCTAACTCCTCCAAAAGTGTAGTGATTGTGTCCCCCAAGTCACCAGATACAGTGAATGACTCCGAACAAACATTGCAGCTAATGAGAGCGGCAACTGAGAACAAGTTAAGAATGGGCGTCAACAGAGTGGAAAAAGTAAGAAACAAAAGTGTCTTAGTTGAGTTGAGAAATGACATGGAATGCAAAGAATTTGTCAATAATCTAGAAAATAACAGTGATCATCTCAAAGCTGTAATTCCTATGAAACGGGATCCCAGACTCCTTATACACGGAATTGAAGTTATGGTACGAGAAGAAGATGTAATAACAGCTATTGTTGAACAGAATTTGCAAATAAAACAATATATGCTGGATCCCTCAGAGAAAATGGAACTGCAGTACTTGAAGAAATCCAGGAATGGCAAGTCTCAGTATGCAGTAATAAAAACATCTCCTAACATCTACCACACAATGATTGCTGGTGAGAAGCTGTATATTGGTTACACCAGATGTCCGGTGAAAGACTATACATCTGTTATCAGATGCTACAACTGCTCTGGTTTTGGCCATGTAAGCGCTGATTGCAAACTTTTGCGACGTTGCTCTCAATGTGCAGAGGATCACGATATAAAAGATTGTCCAAACAACAAATCAGCGTGTGCCAATTGCCTCCGACACAACCAGAAGATGGTGGCTCGTAGTCACTTCCAGCCTCGCGACACAATCCATTCCTCGATGACTGCCAGAACTTCATTCCAAGCTATTGACACTAATCACCAAGCCACCTCTCTCCAGTGCCCGGCCTACCTCAGGATAATTGAAATAATAAAATCTAAAATCAACTATGGCTAACATTATAATATTTCAACAAAATTTACATAGATCCTTAGCGCCGACACAAGAACTGATACTAAACGCCGGCTTGGAGCCAGACAATGGAAACATCAAACTCTTATGCATACAAGAACCGTACACAGTCGAGAATGCTGTTAGAGGCCTTGACTCAGGTTTTAATATTCACGCACACTCAAAGTTAGATCAAAGAATAAGAGCCGCCATTGCAACGACACACACAAATCTACTTACTTTACTGCAATTCTGCACTCCTGACTGTCGTTGTTTGCGTCAACTGGAGGAACATGACCTTATACGTGTGTAATATCTACATTGACCCATTCTGCGAATTCGAAAACGCTCTACGCCATTTAGAATTGGTTTGCAAAGATTTAAGGAATAGTCCACTGCTAATAATTGGCTATATAAATGCTAAGCATAGGATCTGGGGAGTACAGTAACTGACAATAGAGGTAAACTGTTTTACTACTTCTGTTGTGCACACAGACTACAAATTCTCAATGATGGCATCAAACCAACATATCGTCGGGCTAATTCTGAAAGTTTTGTCGATTTAAGCGTGTGTACTGCTAATCTCCTTCCATTCATCAGTGAATGGCAAGTGAGTGACTCAGAGACTCTCTCGGATCATGCGTTACTAATCACTAAAATCGAAGACACAAGATCCGACCTCTCTATCAATTCTACTATATACGCAACGCGAAAATTTAAAACAAGAAACATTGAATGGAATCATTCTGAAAAAGCAGTGAAGCACATCTTTATTAACAGATTGTCATCACTTTCTTCACTCACTTCAAAGGAAGAGATAAACAGTTTTACCGAAGATATCATGCGATGTATCACTGCTATTTGTGAGGCTCACCTTCCCAAGCTATCGCAGAATACGTCTTGCCAGAAAAAGGTTAAAAATCACTGGTGGTCGCCTCAACTTACAGCTTTGCGCAGCCGTCTTCTAGCAGCACAGAGACGATACAAAAGATCTCGATACCCAGCACTGAGGCATCATACAGTTTAATAAAACAACAATATAAGATTGCCATAAAGTCTGCTAAAATCAATAGCTGGAAAAATTACTGTTCATCTCAATCGCGCGATCCATGGGGGAAAATATACAAATTTATAAAGAAGCCCGAAAATCTCAATTCAACCATATCATCAATTCAAACAGACACTGGATTCACCACAACGCCCCTAGACACTGCAAATGCATTCGCGGACGCATTTTTTCCAAATGATACTAAGGACAATATTTCACAAGCCAACACCAGAGAAGACGCTTGTCGTGCAGCAAACACTCCTAATGACAAGGTTTTCTGTCATGAAGAAGTTGATCAATAATCTACAGACAGAATAACAACAAAGCTCCCAGAAATTATGCCCTCTGGGCAGTCATAATAAAGCATGTACACAAAGCCAACTCACAACTATTACCAAACATATTCAACAAATGCTTGCAATATTCTGTGTTCCCAAGCTGCTGGAAAGTCGCCACGGTCAAAATTATCCCTAAGCAAGGTAGACAGAAGGACTACTCAGCCAAAAGCCTGCGCCCTATCAGTTTGGTACCTGTTATGTTTAAAATCCTAGAAAAACTTATTATAGACCGAATAATGTACCATCTTATTAGCAACAACATGCTGCACTATGATCAATTTGGTTTTATGCCCTCTAAATCTACCGAAGATGCAGTGTGCACAGCTGTGGAGTGGATAAAATCAGTCTTCGCTCAAAAAGAATTCGGAATATTTATCTCATTGGATGTTTCTGGGACATTTAATGCGGCTTGGTGGCCTAAAATCCTATGTCAATTGAAGAATAAGAACTGTCCAATAAACTTGTATCAACTGGTACAGGACTATTTTACCAACAGGAAGGTCGAGTTAACAATTAATGGCGTAACAGTTACACGCGAAGTAAACAGAGGGTGTCCACGAGGTTCAGCCTGCAGTCCAGGCTTCTGGACCATAATGTATGATGACATTCTCCAACAGCAACTACCACAGGGTTGCAGTCTCATTACATATGCTGACGATGCCTTACTCCTTGTGAAAAGCAGAACAACTTCCTCTTTTTCAGGAACTGTGAACGAAGCATTAAGTATTCTCTTCTTCTGGGGCCGCAACAATAAACTGGAATTCAATCCGTCCAAAACAGTTGCAATGCTTGTCACTAGGAAAAGGAAATTCGATACCCCTAAAATTCAAATGAATGGGCAAAACATAACACTCGTTAAGGAAATAACTTACCTAGGTGTGAAACTGGACAGCAAACTCACTTTCAGAGCGCATCTTAGTCACTTGGAAATGAAGATCAAGAAATTGTATAGAGGCCTTACTATGGCAACGCGACCTACCTGGGGGTTAAACTCTGAAATTCTGAAAGTAATTTATCGGGGGGTGGTTGAACCGATCGTATTATACTGTGCACGCGCCTTTGAAGGAATTTTCCACAAGAAATGGGCGCAACGTAAACTTCGTCCGATTCAAAGAAGCTCCATGCTGCGCATCTCCCGTGCTTACCGTACGATTTCTACTGAAGCCGCTCAAGTTATAGCTGGAAATGAACCACTACATCTGTCAGGAATCCGCAGAGTAACTGTAACTAATATTCAAAAATCCCGAGGAAATCCAGAAGAGTTCCAGGACCTTGAAATAGAAAGACTAGCGTCTTTGTCAGCCGCTGGTCACCCAGCAGTCTTTTCAACTGTGTCAACATCACGCAGTGTATGCTACAACATGAGTGTTTCATTTTCACAGATGGTTCTCGTATGTTTATCAACGAGAATGAGGTGGCCGTCGGCAGTGCTTTCGTCTGTTTCGAAAGGGAACAAGAAACCCATTATCAACAGTTTAAACTTAACAAGTGTTGTACAGTTTTCCAAGCTGAAATGCTTGCAGTTGATAAAGCTGTTGAGTGGTGTATCAGCAAAGACTACAGTGCACTTATTTTCAGTGATTCGCAGGCAACTTTGAACTGTATTAGGGACAAATATAATATGTATATGATTGGCGTAAATGTCAGACGTAATATTGCAAAATCCAGCAAACATATTTGTTTAAACTGGGTTCGAGGGCACTCGGGTATCTTAGGGAATGAAAGGGCAGACCAGCTAGCCAAGCTTTCTTTTTCCATGAATGCCGTAGACAATTACAATAAAATTCCTGTCAGTTTCATAAAACATAAATTAAGATAACACATGTTAGCAGGCTGGGATATACAATGGCAAGCAAGTAATAACGGCTCTCTAACTAGGGACTTATTCTTTCCTACAATAATATCTAGGTTAAACTGTAAACACATGATACCCAATTTCGTGCTTACGCAATTCATTTCAGGCCATGGAAAATTTAAAACATATTTTAAACGGTTCAAAATCAATAATGTAAATGCGAGGAAAGCGACCAGACTGTTCATCACCTCCTATTTGATTGCACAATTTTCGAAAGAACTCGCCTGTTATTACTGTCACATGTCATCTCGTGTTCTGGCCAATTTGAAAAACCCCTGTGTTTTATGTTTAAAAAGAAATGCTGTTCAAGAGAATTTCAGAAATTCATATCACATATTTACAATTCACTATAAATAGCTAGTTTATGTGTTTCTGCCATAGTAAGAAAAGTTGTAGTTAATGAAATTAGAAAGGATATATGAATGTGTTAATTTTGTTTCTATATATTCAGGGTCAATTTTTTTATTATTAATATAACATGCAACAGAGCAAAACTGGCTGCAATAAAAGGAAATACTATTACTATTAATAATAATAATAGTAATAATAATAATAATAATAATAATAATAATAATAATAGCTAAAATATCACTGTTTCATATCATATATGTTTTATGTAATTTTCCTTTTAATTGTCTTTTCAGTGTACTGTATATAATATGTCTATGTCTTATGTTTGAACTTGCACTAGTATGTCATGTCTATTTAATGTCATTTTATGGCATATACGTCCTTAAAAGAAATAGGCCTATGTACATTTCTACGAAATGCTCACTTTTTTTTATATCCTGGGAAAGTACGGTATGTAATATGTTAATACGTCTGCATTTCATATATTGTGTATATACTTCTATATATTATATCTATTTTATCTTATATTTTTGTCTTTGTATAATATAAATATGATTTTTATTGTCATACACATTTAATGTAATATGCGTATTTTATGATATAATTATGTATACATTTTATGTAACTATTTGTACAAGGCTACAATATGTATGATTTAATTACAGCCCTAATATACATTCGGGTAAAATAGGGTTCCATAAACTTGGAAATTCAATAATAATAACTGTGATGTATTTCTTGTCAGCTGCTGGAAAACTCTCTTCCCCAATGATAATAATCCCCTTCAGAGGATTCCCAATAATATATCCAGCACTGTATCTGAAAAATGGGGCACAGGCCGTAGTGATAATGGATGGATGAAATCATAAATATTCTTCGAATACATTTCAACTGTATTTTATCCATTCATCTTTGAGAATAAAATAACACTTCCAGTAATTCATACTGACTTATCATGCCAGTGACCTATGTAAACAACTGAAAATAATCCTCATCTCTTCATAACGCAATGCCACTAGAATTCTACAGCCTCCAGATGTTTCAACTTGTAGACCTATTAAAAGCATTTGGAAAAACGCTGTGATGTACTCGAAAAGAAGGCATCTAGAACAACTAGTAACCAGAAAAGATTTTTCACGCATTCTTCAACATGTTTTAGAAAATATGGAACTTTAAAACACTGTTAGAAAGGTGTTCTGGCCTCTATAAATGAAATCCTGATGCAGTTGACTACAAAAAGTCTTTGGGAAAAATAAATAAAGATACTAGGTTTGCAAATAAAAACGAACATGAAGGTACTCAGATGTAGTCTCTTCCTTATGATGACTTCGTAAGGATTATTGGCCATGAAAGAATTAAGGAATTTCAAAATATTCATAACCCTGTTGAAAATGAAGTTCTCGTGAAATAATTCTTCGTTCTTTACAGACTATGGGAACATTATCAGATGAGCAATAATGCACAGGACATGAATACTAGAGACACCAGCAGACCAACAGTAAATAATACTGAGGGCGAAACTTGTGATAACAGGCGTCTAACAATAAATAGTCCTGAGAACCAAGCTTATGATAACAGAACTTCTACCCTTGTCAATGACGAAATGAACCATGATCAACAATGTGTAAATGAAACTGTTCCTCAGCTAAATTCTACCTCCCACATTGAGGAGAAACAAAATGAGATTATAAATTAATCTGTTAATCAATGGTCACTAAAGAAAGTATGTGTGAAATATTATTGTGACCGGAAACACCTAATCGAAAGGGAAAGAGCAAGATAAAGAGAGTACCATTTGTACTAACATCTGGGAAATTGAGAGAACCGCATGACCAGAAGGAGAAACGAAAGGAAGATGCTTTGAAACAAAAAGAGAATCGTAAACTGGAAAGAGAAAAGAAAAAGTTTGAAAAAATCAGCAAACTGGATGAACATTTTCAAAAGTGAACAAAAGATTAGAAAAGAGCACCACAAAAACACAGAGAGTACACACAGTATTCTCTCAGCCATCTACAAGCAGGCAAGAGGAACGAAATATTCGGATAATTTTCAAATGCACAAGAGCTGTTTCTTCAACCAAAAAGGACTAAGAATGCAACACATGTAAGAGACTATATCATAGTCGATAAATACCGGATCATCACAGAAAACATATTTCAGACGATTTCGACGAAGAAATATTTCATTGCCAGATACAGACAGTAATAATGTTTCTGGGGATGAGACAATTTTCTCTGACGCAAAGTAGCTGAAATTTCATTTCAATAATAGCCTTACAATTTCAATAATTTCACTATTACTACATGTCATGTTATTATAATGTAATTTAGCAGGAATATATCTAAGAAATGGGACATATAGTAGATAAAAATGCAACATTTTTACAAAGGGTACCAATAATTAGCAAAAATGGTGACAAGTACTGGGAAAAGGGTGCCAATAACTGGCATATTTCATCCTAAATATTTAACAAGTCATTGTTGCATTAATTGTGAAATAAAATATTATTTTATATTACCACTGCATTTGTCAATATTTACTATATTTATGAGAGTTTTTCTAAGTTACAGTACATAGAAATTTAAGATTTTCTCATCCAATGTACTTAAGGTGCCAATAACTGGTTGGTTTACCCTACACACACACACACACACACACACACACACACACACACACACACACACACACACACACACACACACACACACACACACATATATACATATATGCAGGGTGTTTAAAAATACGCGGCATAATTTCAGGTATGTATTTCCCACATGTAGACAATCAAAATAGTTCATTACAACATGTGTCCGGAAATGCTTCATTTCCGAGTTATGGCCTTCACAACATTGAAATTCACCGGAACGTTTTTCTTTCCGCAGGTCATTGCCGTCTAAGGAGACATTAAGAGGGCATTCTGACAATTCATTCCGAGGCGAAGGTTACATTCAGTGTTGCGTAGGCGTTAGACTTTGCGACATATATTCAAATCAAGAGCTGGCAGAGATACACTTCATGTACGGTAAGGCGGACGGCAATGCTGCGCTGGCTCGTCGTTTGTACCAGGAGAGGTACCCACAGCGACAATGTCCGGATCGGAAGACATTTGTACGTCTCCATTACCGTCTGTGCGAGTACGGAAAATTTAACTCTCCTGGTTTGGGAAGGGGACGACCAAGATCTACAACTCCAGAAGTACAGGAGAAGATTCTGGAGGCTGTGAACATGACTCCTTCTATCAGCACACGAAGGGTAGCGTTGCAAGTCAATGTTCCTCATACGACTGTCTGGGGACTGTTAAAAGAGTATCAATTGTATCCTTATCATTTGCAACGTGTACAGGCCCTGTCACCAGCAGATTACCCTGCACGAGTTAGGTTCTGTCAGTGGTTCTTGCAGCAGTGTGGTGTAAATCCGAACTTTCCTGCCTTAGTATTATTTACAGATGAAGCACAGTTCACACGAGATGGCATAACAAATTTCCACAATCAGCATGTATGGGCGTATGAAAACCCACGTGCAACTGTTCCATCTCATCACCAGGTGCGGTTCTCCCTCAACATGTGGGCCGGTATCATTGGTGATTGATTAGTTGGACCCCATGTACTTGTAAACAGACTTACGGGTTAGGCGTACACAAACTTCCTGGAAAACACCATACCTCATGTTTTAGAAGACACTCCACTGATCAATCGTCAACACATTCACTTCTTGCATGATGGCGCTCCTGCACACTTCAGTCGTACGGCTCGCCGGTACTTGGATCGAAGGTTTCCTGATCGATGGATAGGTAGAGGTGGCCCAATTGCTTGGCCTCCACGCTCACCTGATCTGAACCCTCTCGATTTCTACTTGTGGGGCCATTTAAAATCATTGGTTTATTCGTCTCCAGTGCCTGATTTGGAATCCCTTCGGAATCGAATTGTGGCATGTTCTGAGGACATACGCAATACTCCTGGAGTTTGGGATCGTGTTCGCAGGTCAATGAGACATCGATGTGAGGTCTGTATTCAAGCAGGAGGTGGACATTTTGAACATCTTCTGTAATGACAACGACCTGCGGAAAGAAAAACGTTCCGGTGAATTTCAATGTTGTGAAGGCCATAACTCGGAAATGAAGCATTTTCGGACACATGTTGTAATGAACTATTTTGATTGTCTACATGTGGGAAATACATACCTAAAATTATGCCCCGTATTTTTGAAACACCCTTTATATATATATATATATAATTTCCATTACCAGTTCAAATTTTATTTATTTATATTTACATATATATATATATATATATGTAAATATAAATAAATAAAATTTGAACTGGTAATGGAAATTACGGGAAAGCGGCTGAACGGATTTTAATATATGACCCCTCATTTTGAAGCTTGGACCCCAAAGTTTTTTTCAGAAATATAGTAGTCTTCAGTGAAATATCAGTTTTCCTACATTATTTTCCTATTTTCCAAAATCCATCTTTCTTCAGTTTTGAGAAATAATTACATTTCAGCACGGCCGTGATTTCAGAATAAAACAAAATACATACTACAATAAACAATACCTATTACACGAAGGCCATGACCTACAGGATTGCTGACATATTTTAAGTTCAAATTCAATTGGTTATTTAAAACTTCAAGACTTACTAAAAGTAATTTACAGGTCTGATTCTGCGGTGTGTAACTTTCTGAGTTCAGCTGTGTATTGGACATTGAAATCTACAAAACGTGAGGTGGTTTGATGACATTATTACCATTAGAAATAAAATTTCATTACAGTTAATGCCATGATGTGACTATTTTTCATTAATTATACATATTAATGCTATACTGATGATATAAAAGTGAAACGTTTTGGGGTTATATAAGTAGATATAGAGAATGTCTTAAATTAGATCTTAATTTCTATAATTGACTGAGTGACGGCTAATATACTACAAAACTTGCGTAAGGTAATAATATTGTTATTAAAAATCAAATATTTTTATAGTTATTAATCAAGTGGTGTTGGGTCTTTTGCATTTACTTAATGGCGGTGTGGTGGAGATACGTCTATGCGTTATTCTCTTCGGTATTGGCTCGAGAGAGCGCAATAATTAGAGTTCCTAAGGAAAGACGGTATTACTTACTGATAAAATAAGAGGCCTACAAAATTGTGTAGTCTCTCGATCATTTCAGCAAGACCTCTTAGCAGGATAAAATGATTTTACTCTCTACATTTCAAGCTCTACATGCAGCAGCTAAACCAAAATGCTATGGAAAGGAGCATAGCAATGGAAAGCAAAAGCTTTAAACACAAAAATCATCTTCTTTGGACCTCTGAAATAAGGAATAGGGAAGAGACTAGTGAAGTGTTTTGCGTGGAATGTAGCATTGTATGAGGCAGAAACATGGACATTACGACAAAGTGAAGGCAAACGACTAGCAGCATTAGAAATGTTGATACGGAGAAGACTGGAACGTGTGAAGACAAATAGAATAAGAAGTTAAATTGCGCTGGAAAGAGTAGGTGAAGAAAGAATAATGCTGAAATTGATCAGGAAAAGACAATGAAATTGGCTGGATCACTGGCTGAGAAGAAACTGCCTGTTGGAAGGAATGGTGAACGAGAGGAAATTTCGTGACAGAAGAAGATATCGTATGTTAGACGACATTAACATATATGGATCATATGAAGAGACTAAGAGAAAGACAGAAAATAGGATTGAAGAATACTTGGTTTGCTGTTGTTTGGCAGAAAACTGTCAATGAATGAATGAATGAATTAATTAATTTTTATTATTATTATTATTATTATTATTATTATTACTATTATTATTATTATTATTATTATTATTATTATTATTATTATTTTAAATCAACAATGTTTTAATAACACTTATTACATGTGGTGGGTAGCCTTGTTCTGTCATTATTGTCCAATGTTTATTTCTCTTTACTCGATCGAATGATTTTTCAAAACCAATAAAGGCAGAAGGATTTGTAAATTAAACTCCCTCCTCTTCTCAGTCACTTGTAAGTTATCTGTCATAGACGGAAGCCACTTCTGTTTTTCTACTGAGAGTGCTTCAGATGTTTCAAAGTATTTTGATTAATCTAGTATATAATTTGTGTATTCTGTTAGTAAGCTAATTTCCTCTACAGTACAGTTTTCACATCTGTTCCGATAACTCAAATAAAATGAAGATGTAACCTCAACTATTAGCTGCAATTTATAATTCTTATCCATACAATATCCTTCAAATTATGTCGTTACTGCTTCAAATGTGTGTGATTCGTTATATGAATCTTTCTGAACGTAACAATAGATTGGCAGTATGACTCAAGGTTTAACTTTTCTGACATGGAGTTGTCATGATGTCACATTGATATCCATGCCCTACAAGGAATTCGAAGCTATGACCGCTACTTCCACGCAAAGTTGAAGCTGCGCGTTGCGTTGGTCGAGTAAAATCAGGTCACCATGGTGCAGTCCACCAAGAGAAACGTGACCTCAGCAAAAATTAGCTTCAATTAATGCAATATATGTGGAGCTGGTGTGGCTTCCATTCTTAGTCGAGGTCGCACTGAATCACATCAGTTCGAAATCTCTTGCACTCTACGCGGTTGGTTGTTACCGAAGAGCTCTCTTTTGATCACTTGTTATATTTAGATATCCTTCATCTCGTGTTAATTACGTGCCACTGCCTTGTTACGTAAATCGTCGCTGGATATAAAGCCTCGCTCGCTCGTTCGTCAGTATCTGCTACACGCAATCAGAGACTGGAAAACATCTTCACTCAAAAGGACTATAATATTAATATTTCCTTTGTAAAATGTTATTTCAGTGAATTTTAATGGTATGAAATAACAAATTTGCTTTCGAACACACTACGTAACGTCGGCCTACAGGTGAAAACACTAACGTAAGTCAGTTATTTGGTAATTTCAGGTTTTGGACGTTCCTTATGTAAAATTTCGTGATAATTCTTCTGGTGAAGTCCATTATGTCGTATCTATAATTCTTTATGAAATAATCAATAATTTTAATTTCCACTAAACGCGGAATGAACGAAATTAAACAGCTGCAACACACTAAGTTCCTTAATGGATTTCACGTGTCAATTCCCGTCTTGTTTTATGCAGCTGAAATGAAACTTCACATTCAACACTTGACTTAATGTTTTCATCTGACTATTATGGATACTGTCTTTTCGCTTTAGCAGCAAGTAAGCGGTATCAAACACTTCCTTCCTCCCTCACCAGTCATCCTTCGATTGTCTTTTGCGTGTTATTGTGACGTTTCATTCTCATTGTCAGAGCAGACTGGATGATAAAAGCTTCTCAACCGAATAATAACAGGCATTTTCCACATTTAATCTGTGTTTAATTTTCTCCCGAGAGCCATTTATATTTGTTGCTGTTGCTCCAAGATATTTGAACTTTTCCACCTATTCAAAAGACAAATTTCCAATTTCCCATTTCGTACAATTTTCTGGTCACGAGACATAATCATATACTTTGTCTTTTCGAGATTTACTTCCAAACCTATCTCTTTACTTGCTTCAAGTAAAATTCCCGTGTTTTCCCTAATCGTTTTGGATTTTCTCCTAACATATTCACGTCATCCGCATAGACAAGCAGCTGATGTAACCCGTACAATCCCAAACCCTCTCTGTTATCCTGGACTTTCCTAATGGTATAATCTAGAGCAAAGTTAAAAAGTAAAAGTGATAGTGTATCTCCTTGCTTTAGCCCGCAGTGAATTGGAAAAGCACCCGATAGAAACTGACTTCTATTCATTCATTGTCGACCGATAACCGGTAATTGCCAAATTCAAGATGCCAATGCAGCCCCCAGTTCTGCCAAAGTAATCCCCAGAGTCAAATTAGTGCCGGGTTACTTTATATTATTTTTCGAATCATATTTTGTTATAATAAGATAACGTTTCCCTATATCATCGGTGTCGAAACGCCCATAGAACCAGGAGATATTGCACGTCAAGCATGCTCTGCTAAGGTCAATAACTTTTCATATAAAATAGGAAAAATGACCTTAAAGAATATGCGCTGGGGATTGCTTAAGCCAGAAGTTACCTCGTACGAGTTACAATTAGACATCTATGCCCTATATTACACGAATGATCTTCCCTGAAAGATTTTCTTTCTCTCTCTAAATGTCCCTGACATACACGTAGGTAAAGTTAGAACAGACATGTTCTACACAAAATTAATGACGAAGCCTTGGTCAGCGGCAGACCTACGATGACATTGGTCTGTGCCGTATTTGAAACTTTTACAAGATTTCCTTCCGCGTATTATTGATGTCAAGGTCCGCAGTTGAAAGAAGCGTTTATTCATGCCCATTCACATGCTAGGTGGTGATGTCACAACGACGTAACAAAGTCGGTAAACACAAAGGCCGGTCCTGTTCTTTAATTGGGACAGATGCGACTTTCATTTACGAGTGAAGCTGAGTTTAATTGGATGTACGCGGCTCTCTCGGTCAGCCTTGACGTTGCCTGATTGTTCTTAATTCGTGTCGACATGGATTTGATGGTGCATCCTCTTACTTGAGAGTACAGTCTGAGAATGCGCGGCACTTTCTGATTTCCGCGACCAGCGAAATAATAAGAGACAGCAACACATTATCTACCGAACAGCGACTGTAGCTCTGCAATTGCGCGCTGTCTTCCGGCCAGGTGATAAGGGGATCTGTGGAATATACACATATTTTTAATATTCTTGAAATAATTTACTTTCTAGCATATCTATTAGAGCGTGTAACATATGTTATCATTTTACAATGTTTATATAGGGCATATGAGATTCTAAATAATTAAGATTGGTCTTTTCAGATTTATATGTGTGAATTTTCAGCTTATTATCTAAAATAAGACGTCCTAAAAACACTAAAGATTTAGGAATTATTATTTTATTACTTACTCGTCGTTAGCGACCACATTCTTATAAAGCATTATATAATTACATAGCAAGAGATTTCGTTTCTTTCTTTCTATTTCTTCTTTCTTTATTTTTTGTATAGCTCAGTAAAATTAAGTAATCTGCAGAAGCTTGAAATTCAGAAATCACAAGTAGGTAATTATTAGATAAGCTATTTGCAACATTTACTTTCAAATAAAATAAAGTAACAAAAATTAGAAGAATATCTAACGGAAAACTGAAAAAAATGCCTGTGTTTATACCCACAAAAATGAGCATCTTTGTTTGTTAAGGCCTCCCCAAACAGACGCGATACGGAATGCGTTACGATAGCGTTACGATTTCGCGATAACGCAATATCGCACTATCGCGAAGAGGTGCCCAAACTGGCGCGTCCGCGATATACGATATTCTAAAGTCCCCAGCCAATCAGAGTATCGTAATGGATGACCACATATGCTGATTTTAGTTTTCCAGCCACAGCGCAAAGACCAGTTACCTTCAGCAGGTGTATATCACTTGTGCTCACAGATTGCGATTTCGGATTACTTGTAAACGAACGTGGAATTTTTTATCGAGTTTGTAAAGGAAAATCCTTGACATGGAAAAGGAGAAGAAATGGAAGGAGATAGCTACAAAGTTAGATGTAAACAATAAGTGCAATTATTTATTTATAATTTGATGTCATACTGGCTTGTAGACTTACGTGGGGTTTACGCTAGAAAATAAATAATTGTCGCAAAAATTCACAAATGAAAAAACATTTATTTGTGCAAATTGCAAAATGCTTGTACAATATTATAAATAATTGTGCAGAAATATAAAATTAATAAAGTACCGGTATGTGGAAACAAAAAGTTATGTAATTTGTTTCTCGGAGTTTTATTACTTTCAATATCTTACCACACTCTAGATACACTTATGTAAGTAAATCATTAGATGTAGGTATGTTTAGAATAAATTACTACTGAATTTACTTCACATTAAAATTCGTTATTTTAGGGGTACTCTAAACATTGAAATTCTTTACTAGTAGGCTCTTCAAGGTTAGCAGAGTGCTAAGGTTAGTTGTTGAAATAAGGTATAAAATTAATCTTTTTCTTCCCTTGTGGCATTTAACTCGTGAATCCACAACCTCCTGCAACAAAAAGAGCAAATTAAAAAAAAATAAAGTTTATAATCGGGTAGGCGTACTTGTTATTTATTTCACGTTCTTGGCAAAGAAAAGCTAAATCATCACTTTATACATTTTTATATTGTTTATCTTAACCATACATGACTACCATGGACTTACCTGCACCTGCTTTGCCTGCGACGATTCTCATCCAAGAAAGAGAAGTTCCTCTTCCTTTGAAGATGGATCCATAAATGACACACTTCAACCCAGCATCAAAATAAACGCGTGGCGTTCTCGCGATCTACATCTCCGGGAGAATAGAACGCAGAATCGTCGCGTTCTACTTGCTGCGATAATAACGCATATTGCGATAATCGCGTGTGTGTGAACACAATCATTGAACGCAATGAAAACATTTATCGCAAAATCGTAACGCTATCGTAACGCATTCTGTATCGCGTCTGTTTGGGGGAGCCTTTATGCAAGGCCGCCTTAAATATAGGTTACACAGAGTCATTTGTTTTGAATTCATTGTATTAGTCTGAGATGGCATTGCCATAAAATACACTGTTATTTTGAAACTATTACATCTCGTTAAATATCAGTCCTATCAAATTATTTATATAATAACACTTGTCGGAACAGTATTTAAAGCAACTTTTGTTATTTAACATTTTCCTAAAAAAATCAATATAAGCCATATATATTGATTTAATTCAATCCCCCTATAACCCCCCCCCCTTAAATAAAGTATTTTGAATACCATATAGCCTAAATTCTAAGTGGGACGTAACTTAATTTATATATCAATTTTCATATACATTGGTTCAGTCGTTATCGCGTGAAAAAGTAACATGCATACAGCCTGACATACAAACAAAAATGTCAAAAATGCGATTTTTGGTCTCAAGACAGTTAATTATAGTCTACATGTTAACACCAATTATTTTTGTAAAAGCAAAAATTACCAGAAAAATTTTTGTTGCAGCTTTATTATTAGTATAGTGTGGTTCATTCGTGTATAACGATCTATTCGTCAATCGTAAATGAAAACGTTATTCATTATTAGTTTTTTTTATTGTCATTGGGATATAATTTTTTATTTTAAATTTATTTTACCTTATGCGGAGGAGGGACCCGAAAGCTTACACTGCAGCCTGAGGGTCATTGTGCTTACCACTCCTATTCTGTGAATGCTTGCGTAGCCGAACGGCCGCGCTCTTGTACAAGTACAACACGCCGCACCTTGAACTAAACCCGGGCTATGGTATGCGTGATGATGATATAAGAATTAATGATGACGAAATGGGTCCGAAGTCCTACGTCGGAAGTTACCCAGCAATTCTACTTGAATTGGTTTAGTGAATACCCCGGAAAAACCCCCAACAGGTAACTTGATCCAACCAGGATTTGGACCCGGGCACGCCTGTTTCACGGCCAAACGCGCTAACCGTTACTCCACAGCGGTGGACTTTTTGATCTTAATTTCTTAGTTATGTACTTTGAGCTGACAACTGTTTGTAAACAACTAAATAAATGGTCAAATATTTGAACGGAGAAAGGATTTTCAATATTGCTCTTTACGGTTATCTTACCAGTGTTATCACTGAATGAATAAAATATTTAACATCTTCGAGAAGGCGTTGTTGCGTGATGTTAATTCTGGAAGGCTTTTATACTGTATTTCTGAAATAGTCGCAGATTTATTCCTTGCTTTCTCACTTTCCTTCCCTCCACTCTCGAGTTCAGTCCTGTACCTGTCTGTCTCCAAACGGTCTTTGGACCATCGCTGTTGAGTAATAACCAGGCTTAGGATCCGAGATAACTTAAGAATAAAGTGAAGTTAACAGTGCAACGGAATACAGATGGAGTGAGGTGGCGCGGTGAGTTTTGTTTACCTGTGCGTCTGTGTACAATCCGGTTTGTGATCGAGGTACAATATTCTTCCGTCTCTCCCTACGAAACGAAATCGAGTCATCACAGTGCATTTTAAATTCATAGTGAACAGTTTTCTCGAACTAGTTGCAAGTATGTACTACATGGTTGATCATTGCAACGCTAAAGACTTCAATGTCGCCAAGGGACATGAAAACTTGTGAGAAATGTATCCTACCTAATTTTTCACCGTCTCTAGATTGTACTATTAACAGCAGAATATAACGAAGCACATTGACGTCGTTGTTTACATTCACGGTATGTTTGTCTACTATGTTGAAGACACTCTACAGTGAAGTTGTGCGTACATTGGTTGCTAAAGTGTCCCGGATCCTAAGCCTGGTAATAATTGAGCATGGATCTACAGCTCAAGAACTAGGGCGCTGGTGCTCAATCCAAGCGGCCCGGGTTCGGTTCTCGGCCAGGTCGTGATGAATTTGTGGTGGACAAAGGAGACTTGCAGACGGTTTTCTTTGAGTACTCCCGTTTCTCTTCATCATTCCACCAACACTTTTCACCTCCCCCTCATTTCATCTATCATCTGTAAGGCTGAAGAAAAGTATTTGTATCAGGGTAGTAAATAATTTCTATATACAATGTTTACAAAATGCGTCCCGTTGCAGGGTGTCTCTACTGTGTGTAAGAAGCAGAGAAAGTGAACATTCGACAGTCCTGAATAGTAGACCTGCTTAAGTGACTTGAGGTTGTATCAGAATGCGAAACAAAAATCAACAAAGAACAGCTAATAAGGCTACTGAATTCTGAGCATGGGGAAAAATGACTTAATTGATAAGATAGATATTTTTTTGTAAATGTAATGTTTCTTCCGAGTTAATTAATTTGAATGGAACAGTGAAGAATTTTATTCTTTAACAGCCATATCCGTACGCCTCGCTGCACTTGTTAGAAATAAATACTTACTTACTTAAAAATGGCTTTTAAGGAACCCGAAGGTTCATTGCCGCCCTCACATAAGCCCGCCATCGGTCCTTATCCTGTGGAAGATTAATAAATATAAACCTAAAGTAATTACATAATTAAAATAGGACATTTGGTTCAGGGAACATCCGTGTTTGATAGAAGGATGAATCTTTTAATATGTTACTCAATTGAAATTGTATTTAAATAATAAAATACGATCATTTTTGTCCAGAGAGCATTCATTTGATGCAAGGATAATTCCTTTAACATGTTTCTTAATTGTTATTATATGAAAATAATTAAAATATGACCATTTGGTTTAGGGAACATCCTTTTTTGGTGCAAGGATAACTCTTTTAACATTTTTGTAAATTATTCTTGAATGCATCCTTCAATATATCACTCCAAATTAATGTCAATATAAAGTGAAATATGTGCGAAGATAATTTTTATGTTGGCCTGACTATGTGTGTGTGTATATATATATATATATATATATATATATATATATTTTTTTTTCTTGTTAAGTTTATTTATACACGCTTTAACATCTGTGTCCATGTCGCGTGTTTAAAATGTGTGGGTATATCAATACTCCGTTTTTACTTTTGTTGAGGTCCTGTTGTTTATTGTAGATGGCTTGTGTTCAGTTGTGTAACTTATTATAGATTATGATTAATGTGTATAGTATTGGTAATTGAGGTGGTGATGAATCATGGCATGTAAATTTCCAATATGGCATATGCCTTAATGACTAAGGAAAACCATGAAAATCCTCAGTCAGATTGGTCTGCCACAGAGTTTGAACCCGTGACCTCCCGAATGCGAGTCTCAAACTCTATCATCTAAGACAACTCGCTTGGTTGTGCAATATTGTTTGTGTAAATAAAGAAATGAAAATAAATGTGTACATAAATATTATTTTAAGAAACACAGAAAACGAATATGGGTAAATTATGAGCGCGGGAACGCCATTTCATGACACTTTGTGAAATAACTCTGCTCCAGTGAGCTCAAAGGTGAAATACTAATTTTTACTCCATATATGCTGTATTTTTGGTCCAGTAAAAAAACTCATCTTTACCACAAAACTCTTTAAAATACCATTATGTTCTGTGGACAAAAAGAAACTGAAGTGTATAAAA
Source organism: Periplaneta americana (assembly GCF_040183065.1). Classification (NCBI taxonomy): domain Eukaryota; kingdom Metazoa; phylum Arthropoda; class Insecta; order Blattodea; family Blattidae; genus Periplaneta; species Periplaneta americana. The sequence continues at coordinate 110,089,492 of NC_091117.1, forward strand.
TTCGAGTATTTAATGTGGACCAAATAAAGTTTAAATAATGGGAAAATCGGTTAAGTAGCTTCTGAGGTTACTTCATACCAACATGAAAACATTCTCTGTATATTAATATTGATAAACAGTTATACATTTATATGTTCCCGTCCTAGAATACAACATTATACCCGTATAAAAATAGTATTAAATGAATAATATTATCCGTTTGTTGTGTGCAAGGCCACCTTAAATAGACGGAGTCATTTGTTTTCATTTCATTATGTCCTATTAATCTGAGGTGGCATTGATGAAACGTATCGTCATTTTAAAACTCGTGAATCCCGTTAAATATCAAGCTCATCAAAGTTTTGCATAGAATAAAACTTATCGGAAATCGTTTTTACAGAAACTTTTGTTACGTAACATTTTTCATGTAAATCGATAATAAGCGAGATATTTTGATTTATTTAATTCAGGACATTTATAACCCCACTTTTAAATAAAGTATTTTGAATACCATATATCCTAAAATCTAAGTTAGAACGAACTTAATTTATATTCAAATTTTCATAGAAATCGGTTCAGCCATTATTGCGTGAAAAGGTAACAAACATCCAGACAGACAGACAGAGAAACAAGAATTAAAAAATGTGATTCTTGGTCTCAGGATGATTAATTTATACATGTTAACACCAATTATTTTTCGAAAATCGAAAATTACCAGAAAAATTTTGTTTACAGATTTACGTGTATTTTTGGTATAGATAGGCTTAAAGACAAATTTTTGCAGTACAAAAGTGTCAAATAATGGCCTACTTTTGTAACGAAAATAGATAAAAGTTTTTAATTCACTGCTGTGAATTAAAAACTTTTCCCATGACAACCAAAACATTAGCAACCATAAAATCCATACATTGCCTACATTCATTTATTTATCCATGACCACAAAAAAAGAATGCGTTTACTAAATATTTTGCGTTTGTAAAGTAAGATTTCATTCAACATTACTTTATTTCACTAATGAAATAAACTTTACTTCACAGTTTGCTTGTATCAACTCCTTCTTTCACTGATACTGTACAGTTGTCAAAAGAAAAAGTGTCCGCTCTATAGAAGCAAAGTTCCCTTCGTGTATCTTCGCTATAATTAGGAGAGAGGCGATGTTACATGTTGTTGGACCACGTTGCTTGATGTCTACAGTTATAATTAATGTATTCTGTGTGTTATTTTATAGCGTAATGGTAGCGTTTCGGGTTGATATTCGTGAGGTCCTGCGTTCGAACGCAACCCAGTGTTTCTTATTCCCTTTTTTTGCTTTGTTTTTAAAAGAGAGAGAAAATATACATAATTGCTCCATTCTCTTTTATGATTATTTTAGTAATTAACATCAGGTTCACGAATTTATTGTGCCATGACTAAATCATTATTTATTATGATATTATGGCTGCAAATGAAAAGAAAAACAGATTTTATTCTCATCAAAAACACATTTCGTGGCATAAACAAAACAAACTTTCTTTCGTTTGTCTTAGAACAAAAAAGCGTTCAAAAACAAAACAATAAACCACGATTCAATATTTAGTCTGTCTTCCCCACATCTCGATCACATCTTGCAGTTGAGTGGGCATGGAATCGACTAGTCTTTTCAAAATAATAACAAATGTTCTCAGCCACGACATTTCAGACATCCTGGACATACATACATAAGTGTTCTGCCCATGGGCTAGTCTTCCAATTCAAACCCATCATTCTCCAATCTTTCCTATTTTCTGCCTTCCTCTTAGCCTCCGCATATGATCCACATATCTTAATGTCGTCTATTACTCGATATCTTCTTCTGCCCCGAACTCTTCACCCGTTCACCATTCCTTACAGTACATCCTTCAATAGGCAGTTTCTTCTTAGCCAGTGACCCAACCAATTACTTTTTCTCTTTCTAATTAGTTTCAGCATCGTTCTTTCTTCACCCACTTTTCCAACACAACTTAATTTCTTATTCTGTCTGTCCACTTCACACGCTCCATTCTTCTCCACATCCACATTTTTTCATTTCGTTGTAATGTCCATGTTTCTTCTCCATACAATGTCACACTCCACACAAAGCACTTCACTAGACTTATCCTTAGTTCTTTTTCCAGAGATCCACAGTAGATGCTCCTTTTCTATTAAAAGCTTACTTTGCTCATGTTTGCAGTTTTTCTTAGGAAGGATAAATGCTGTAACTTCCCGTTGCTTTCCGCACACCACTGTCTCTTTCGCAACTTAATAAATCCCAGGAGGCTCAAGCGTGGAGGTGAGGAGAGTGGATTTGACTAATTGGGCCCTCCGGACTTCGCCGAAATTCACCGCAAGGGTTAAATATTAGTTATATTAGGATTTTTGACCCGATCAGAGACCGGGATATTCCAATTAATCTTTGCCCACCGCATCCTGGACGAGCTTCTACTAATCAGAAAATCTTGGAGGGGGATTGGGCGAATTTTCCCGCAAATGTTTCAATACTTGTGCCCTCGTAGCTCAGTGGGAAGAACGTCGGATTTTAGGTGTCAACATCTCAGATTCAATTCCTCGTCACTCCTTTTCATTTTATTGTGTTTCAAGATAGTATAATGTAATAATATAAAAAGAAAAAAGTAACACCAGTATTATGCAACTGTATTGTTCCAAACTAATATTAAATATACGTAAAACAATTTACAAATTTGTAAATCTTCGCCATTACTTGCCTACTCATGTATTACGTTTGGTTTATTTGCCTATAGTTGAATCTGTTATCCAATATGGTATAACTGGATGGGGAGGCATTACAGAAACTGCTCTTTTTCCTCTAATTATGTTGCAAAAACGTATAATCAAAATTTGTTTGAAAAGGCGACTGGATTATCCAACAAATTTGATCCATTCCGAATTGAATGTTTTTAGAATTGACCAAATTTATAAATACTCTTTAATGAAATTCTATCATAAAAATAGAATGAAATTTGTAGCTCAGCCACATGCTCATAATACAAGACGAAATGAAATTCTTAAATTAGTTGAACCTAAATATTTCGCATCTGCTGCTTTACTACACAGTACAAATTATGGTCCACGTCTATATAATTCGATAATAACATTTCATCCAGAATTGACTACTTTAAGCAATGAAATTTTCAGATCCAGAATTAAAAAATTTATATGACAGACTTCCCTGTATATATATTATGTACCATGTATTGTAAAACAAGTTTATTTCTATCCTAAGTGTATTTTTCTATTTTATCTTGTTTACTAAATCAACATGACCTGCACTAATTATACAGCTAATAATAATTTAATATTAATTCATCAATCTAAACATCGTCTCTTTTTTCACTCAGTTATTACTAGTAGTATTATTTAATAATTTTATTATAATCTTTATGTGAGCTTTTTTCTTAAGTATTTTGTCTACAAAGTATATGTAGCTATGTAACGGAACTGTCCCCGAACACGAGATTTGCTCTTTCGGGGTATTTTAATGTAACGTTTTTATGTATATGTTATTATTAAATAAATAAATAAAATAAATGTTATTTATATCGCTAAACAACGATAACAGAATATAAATAACGTGAATATTATTTATATCATTAAAGAACGATAAGAGAATACAAATGATAATTTGAATATTATTTGCCGCTAAAGAACGATAACAATATAAATGATAACTTGAATATCATTTATATCGCTAAAGTACGATAACATAATATAAATGATGACTTGAATGTTATTTATATCGCTAAAAGGACGATAACAAAATATAAATGACTTGAATACTATTTATATCGATAAAGAACGTTAAAAGAACAGACAACAATAGAAAACAACATAGATCTAGTAAATAAAATAAAAGACAATATATCCCACACAGTACAACATTAGCAACTTACGACATAGCTAACCTATACACAAACATACCCATAAAAATACACTACAGATACTAGAACAGATGCTCGAAAACAACAACACACCACAAGACCACATTAAAGAAATAATCCACATCACAGAGATGATCACAAAACAAAACTACTTCACATACAATAACAAATATTACACTCAAACCAAAGACCTACCCATGGGATCACTCATTTCCAGCATACTGGCAGAAATATTTATACACAACACAGAACAGACATATATACTAAACAAAGACGACCACAAACACGCAGACAACATCATATACTGGCACAGATACGTAGATGACACACTAATACTATACAAAGGAAACAAAAGACAGATCCAAAACCTGCATCAACACATACACAAATTACACCCAAAGGTACACTACACATTAGAAATTGAAAACAACAAATCCATAAATTTTCTAGACATCACAATAACAAAAGTCGACCACAAATACACATTCAAAATCTACAGAAAACCCACAACAATAACAACACACATACACAACACATCCAATCACCTAACACAACGCAAACGAGCTGCATTCCGTACAATGGCACATGGACTACTCAACATAACAATGAGACAACAAGACTACGAAGAAGAGCTAAATACAATCAAATACATAGCAAAAGAAAACGGATACAACTCTAATATAATAGACAACATAATAAGACAGACAAAACATAATCACAAAAAGCATAAGAATACAACACAAACACAAGAAGATAAAAAATACATCACACTTAAAATACGAAAACAAAAACACACACAAGATTGCAACCTCATTCAAGAAATTAAATTACAACATCGCACACAACAAATAATACACTACAAAAGCATCTCAACACACAAACAAATAGAACCACACAGGCGTATACACACTCAAATGCAACACCTGCAACAGCTTCTACATAGGACAGTCAGGCAGATCATTTCAAACACGTTACAAAGAACTCATCAAAGCCATAACAAAAGTACAAAACACTTTCACATAGGCAAAACACATCACAAATGCTAACTACACCTACAGAGATATAAACACAGATATGGAAATTCTACATATTCAACCAAAAAAGCCAGAAACTAAACACACTAAGAACAACAAGAAATATATAGACACACAAAAACGCATCCAAATGAAATTCTCAACACACAATTAAATTTTAGTACACTCAGTCTTTGACTCCACATTACACTACACAAACACGCCCCCACAGGAAACACAAACAAAAGGTGCCAAGACCAGCACCAACCAGTTCTGAAGATGGCCCATAACAGGCTGAAACATGTAACCAGATACGGTAAAATTTAAACGAGAAAAACATAGTATTCTGAAAATATAAAAGAATGTAAATAACAACTTTAATATTATTTATAACGCTAAAGAAAGTTAACAGAATATAAATGATAATTTGAATATTATTTATACCGCTAGAGAACAATTAAAAATAAAATGAAAACTTGAACAAGGCCTGAACCCATAACTTTCGAATCATTAAGCGAGCACTCTACCGGTGGTCCACGAGACGCACATATGAAATAATTTCATTGTTCCGGAACTGCTTCTATAAGCACTTGCATCGTGCAACATTGCCGTGACCTAAAGTGGACTTAGAAGATATTCGCTGTTCACTAGTACGGCCATTTTTTTTTTTTTTTTTTTTTTTTTTTTTTTTTTTTTTTTTTTTTTTTTTTTTTTTTTTTTACTGTAGACTACATTTCAGCATGGAATACTTCGACCAAAGGCTTGATGATTTTAGAACTCCTCACTTATCTGAAAATATGCTAAAACTACTTCCTCACAAATTTGTTAACACTTCTTCCACTACACCATTTCTTAAAACATCCATATTATTTTTCATAAATAAGTAGTGACTTCTTTTACAACAAGCTTAGCGTAGCACTTTGAGCTGCCTCTCGAATTTCTTTTGGCAAACTTTCACCACTGGAATCACTCATTTTTCCTCAGAAGAAGTTTGTTATTTATCCACCGCCTTAGATACCATTCTTCACTATTCATGGCCTCTTACATCATAACCTACCTAGTACGCGTATCGATTCTAAAATCCATGCCATGATATCTGATTATATGAGGACTTATTTTCAACATATTTTCTTTCATAAAACAGAATTTTTTTGTTATGGTCATGGATAAAATTACGTATGGTATTTGTGAGCGTGATCTTCATTGCGCTCTTGTAATTTAAGCACGAGGCTAATGCCTCGTGCTTAAATTACAAGAGCGCAATGAAGATACACTTACCTCACAAGTACCATAAATAACTACTCGTACTATAAATGTTTCACAAACAACACATTACAAAGAAAAGGCACACAATTTAAAATTATATTTAGATACCAGTAATGGATAAAATATTTTATAGCACACGAGAGTAAACAGATTTTATGCGCTCGTGGAAATTATCACGCTCGGCTTCGCCTCGGGCGCTAAACAATCTACTCGCGTATAAAACCTAATTTTACTCTCTTATACTATAAACTACTATTATTCGTGTTTACGAATAATTTTGATTAGTCGTATTCGCCAGCAACGAATAAATCTCACGAATAAAAAGTACTACTTGTTATTCGTGTTTAACGAATAATTTTCTTTGTGCATAATTATTGTTCATCAATCGAATAAATTTTGCCCTACACTGATTAGCAGTGTTTTACTTTATTACAAGACGGGTCCTCTCTCACTTTCTGCACTCCGCACATTATCGGGTCCCTGTTAACAACGAGAATTAGCAATCTTCACTTTCATTTTCTCATACATTGACGTGTTCACGTGGAACTTTTTTCTACAAATTACAACTTGGCCCCTTAGTTTTGTCGATCCCACTCTTAATACTTGTGTTTAACAAAGAACTTAATTTATTCATTCATGGCCCAGGTTGTGTTTCTTTTGCAATATAGAGAAAATGAAATGCACAACCTATAGCTATTATGTTAGCGAAACTATGCTAATTTGTTTTTATATTATAAAGGGCTATATGGATCGCAGCATTTCCTGAAACTACAACATTGATCAAATAGAATGCACAATACCGGATCTGTCCTCATTTGTTTTTATATTTTAAGAGGTTATGTTCATCGCAACATTTCTTTAAAGAAACCACTTTTGTTATAAGAAATTCCAACAATAACTTGACTTTGTTACTTAGTTAAATCTGAAGACAGGTTTAGACATCACAAGTGATACCAACAAGGCACCAGTTATGAGGAAACTAAGCCAGAAGATAATGAGTTCCTTTCCCCCCTCCATTGCATACATCGCCGACTAGCTATATATTTCACCAGTCAGACTTCAGATGTATACAAACAATTTTTCTTTCTCTGACACATAACGTCAAGTGAGATGCACTGTCTGACAATAGATGTACAGATATGGAATTAAAATTTGGACCGAGACTTGTTGGGAGTCCATCTGTATGTAGGCAACATTTTTGCACCACTGTCCACAAGTAGCATATATACAGAAACTCTTGTTTACTGCACATGCGCAGTTGTTGTAAGCGAAACTTATACAATAAGGGAGCTCCAAATTTCATTTCCGTATCCTTACATATCAGACAGAACCTCAGCCAGAGACAACAATGATGTATTAGTAAATAAATGAATATTGTATTTTGATGCTTCTTTATTTCATAGATTTGTATATTTACATAGGAGGGCCATATTAAAAACAGTTGTTATAGACTTACAAAAGATTCAGGTGAAATGTTTCGACATGTAGCCTAACGTCTACATTCAACCTAGAAAACTGGGAAATTGTGTAACACGCTTTGTAAGATAAAGCTCCTAAAGTTTATAATGGTGGAACCACTTTCGATTTTGTTGTATCAGTCGATAGATGACAGTTTATAACTCAATTTGGTATAAAAGAAAATTTTGACGTCATACGTTAAGACAACAGTGGGTCGTGCAAGCGCAAGCTCGTCGAATCCACTTTAACAAGTGAGATTGGGTACTCAATATTAATTAAAAAATGAAATAATTCGTTACCGGTATGTATCTGTATATGAAGGTTAAAAGTGATAACTTTTACATGAGTCATTATTGATTTGTTATGAAAACAGAAAAGTCCCAAGCAGAGTTCACAGAAACAAAAAGGACAAGGTAAGAATGAAGTAACAATTGAAGACCTAACATTCTAAATATGTTAAGTACCAATTTTTTAAATTTCATTTTACTCAACCTAAGGAAGGACCATCCATATGAGAATATCATACTAAATTGTCTTTGTCGTAGCTCAACTGCAAGTGACTCATTCGTGCGCCAAAAGACGGTGTTGTAGGTGTAATATCTCAACATGCATTTCCCAGTGTGTTTTTCATAAATATCTCAGAATGTTGTTTTTAGCACTTAGCACTAGGTCCTTAATTATGAACCGGTAAAATAAAGACGTGCCAAAGGAATTAAATGTACATGTGAGGAAGTATAGACCACATTAAAAGAAAGGCAAAAATTAAAAAAAAACGTAGTTGCTGTAAAAATAATAATGTAACTATATCAACTGTAAATGCGCAAACTAGCCTATAGGAATATATTAAATTGTAATGTTACAGGCTGTGGTACGAAAAGATATAAAACTTCTGGACATAATTACATACCGAAAATATAGATGTTCCACTTAATTCAAGGGATTTTGAAAGTTCATTCCACTCTTATTTTTTTTTTCAAAAAAAAAAAAAAAACTCATCTAACTTGAAATCTCTGCAATAATATTCGAATACAATATGCTTGATACTGTTATATTTATCTCATCTTGAATCAGACGTGGGTTTCCTCCGAAAATTATATTATTACACAACATTACCATAGGCCTATTTACTTTACAGTTAAATTTTTATAAATGAAACTCGAAGCACAGACACTAAAGGCACGGAGTGACCTAGGTGTTAAGTGAATAAATTGCTAAAGGAACACGCCAAACTTCGCAGTTGATGCGGTCAGCGCACAGATGAATTGATGAATGGCATCCATAAGAAAATATCTGAAGGAAATTCATTTATATTCGTTTCACTCTCTTCGTGCCTCTTGAAGAAAAGAGTAGGCCTATATTAAAAGTCAGCACATAGCTGTTGTGCTTGTATTTATCGGCGTTACATAACTGCAATGAGAACGGCTGTCCTGATTTGGAAATATTACCTGAGAGTGTGCAGTTTTGTCTGCCATGGCATTTAAGCAAGATATACATAAGCCAAAACTGCACGCATTATATTCTTTACCTGACATAATTAGGAACATGAAATCCAGATGTTTGAGATGGGCAGGGCATGTAGCACGTATAGACGAATCAAGAAATGCATACAGAGTGTTAGTTGGGAGGCCGGAGGGAAAAAATACCTTTGGGGAGGCCGAGACGTAGATGGGAAGATAATATTAAAACGTATTTGAGGGAGGTGGGATATGATGATAGAGACTGGATTAATCTTGCTCAGGATAGAGACCTATGGCTTATGTGAGGGAGGCAATGAACCTCCGGGTTCCTTAAAAGCCAGTAAGTAAGTAAGTAAGTAAGTAAGTAAGTAAGTAAGTAAGTAAGTAAGTAAGTAAGTACACATAAGCCAATATTTTGGACATTTCGATGTAGAACCGTTTTTGTCCTCATTAGGTACGAGAGGGCTTAGCTGGGAATTGATTGTTACATAAAAATGTAAGCCCGGTGTTGTACCCCCTCGCGTATGTGGTACCTAAGAGGTTACGTCCAATTTCGGCTTCCCCTTCAAAATTTTCTAGAGCTCCTTCAGTGGAGCAGCGTAACCCGGAGTGAGACTAGTGGCCAACAGGCTTGGAGCTCACATATTTAGTTTTGTACAGCCCCCAACCCCTTGCAAGGACGCGTTTTTCGTACCTTTTAAATTTGTCCTCCCAATTCTCTTTCGATTTTTCGATTTGTCCTTGTATTCCCTTTTTCTCCTTATATTCTTCTTGTTATCATTGTCTTTCCCTTTTTCTTCTTATATTCTGTTTGTAATCCTTGCATATCGATTATTCGTTTTGTTCATAATCTTTGTTCTTTTGGTATACCTCTTGTCCTTCTTGTATTCTCCTTAGTATTCTTGTCTTCCTCTTGGTATCCTCCTTGTGCCTCTTGTTACCCTTGTATTCCTCTCCTTTATCCTTGTATTCACCTTATTATCACTGTATTCACTCTGGTCTTTGTTCTTCCTGCATTCCCCTCGTTCTCCTTATTTTACCGTTCTTCTCCATGTATTCCCCTTGTTCCCTTTGGTCGGTCTGGGCGGCGCAGTGGGTAGAGTGCTGGTCTTCTGTGCCCGAGGTTGCGGTTTCCATCCTGGCCCAGCTCGATGGCATTTAAGTATGCTTAAATGTGACAAGCTCATCTCAGTAGATTTACTGGCATGTAAAAGAACTCCTGCGGGACAAAATTCCGACACACTGGCGAAACTGATATAACTTCAACTGTTGCGATCGTCGTTAAATAAAACATAATTCAAATTAAAATCTGTTCCCTTTGTATTCATCTATTTTTTGCACTCTTCTTGCTCTCCCTGTATTCCTCTTGTTCTCCTTGTATTTCCCTTCTTCGCCTTACATTGCTCTTTTCATTTTTGTATTGACTTTGTTATCATAGTATTCCCCTGTTTTTCTTTTGTTCTCCTTCTCCTTGTATTCACTATATTATCCTTGTATTCCCCATATTCTCCTCCTATTTCCCTTGTTCAATTTCTATTCCCCTTCTACTCCTTGTATTTCCCTTTATCTACTCCTCGTATTCTTCATATTCTTCCAGGGTTGCTTGTAATCCCTTGTAGCCATTGTACCCCATTGTAGTATTTGTATTGACATTTTTATTCCTTGAATTATTCTTACACTCCTTCAATTTATTATTCTCTCTTATTTCCCTTATTCTCCTTGTTCCGCGCTCTGTTCACTAGCAACAACTCCACGTATTACATCTGCAGCCTAGTAAAGCTATGCATCTCTCACACTAAAATAATAGACGTTGGAATTAACAATGCATAATTAAAATTGTAGAGATTTTTACTGTCCTACTATGTATGTCTAATGTTACGTGACGTAAGAAAGAAGTTTAAACATTTTCACAAAATGACACGTTTTCTGCAGTTGTGCGAGAAAGTTGTTTTGGGTATTATCCCTGATCACGTAATATATAACAGATTGCTCATCCTTATAGGTTTCGACGGCAACAATGTTTATCAATTTCACTATGTTGCCATCTAACTACTGCATATGAAGTCACGTTATAACTCTCATTTGAATTAGCCAACATGGAGCAACTGTACTTCCGTCTAGCGGTCGTTTTCAATCGACAGTGGCGATCCTGGTGGTTGTTCTCTTCCACATGTTACAGTTTTTAATATGGGAATGGCCAATCTGTTATATATATATATATATATATATATATATATATATATATATATATATATATGTGTGTGTGTGTGTGTGTGTGTGATCAGGTGTATTACATAGCGATTTATCCAAAACTTTATTAATGTTAAGTATCAAGTCAATTTGTCCGGAATAATGCACAAGAAATATAATATTTTAGTAAGATGCAGTATTAGTTAGTCTTCATCTAATATCTGACACATGATATCGTTTCATTTAAAATTAATGCAGACTATTTTCTTCTTCATTACTTTTACTGCCACGTAGAATAAAGTGAAAAAATAAGTGGTATATATACAAAGGTATTTCAAAATTGCAATTAAAATTACACAAGGGGCTTTTGGACAAAGAAGCTCAGACACATCAAACCTTGTATTTGAAAGGAATATTTCAATGGAAATAAATATTTTTGCGACCATTGTTGTACGAGTTGTGCCGCCACCGAATTTTTTTTTAAATAGGCTAGTACCTTATAGATCTAGTTTTCAATATCATTTGACAGATAATAGGTTTGTTCGCACAGCAGTTTCAAACTGTACTTCCGTTTGAATAGTTCCGAGCATACGCACATGGATTTTACTGTCCTCACAGCGCAAACTTCAAACTCTGACTGTTTCTGACTAATAGTCACGCGTTCGTACAGCATGTCAAACTGTCACAAATCGATTCCTGACAGTCAGAATTGATTTGCGAATCAAGTGCAAAACAATCTCTAATCATAGATGACGCACGCACATTAACATAGTTTTGACATTGTTTTTTGCAAGTTATTTACAACATAACCTATACGAGTATGCCCTAAATAATATATAATCAATTGTATTTTAGTACATTTGTCTTCGTATAATTGCCACTTTTCAGGAAGGAAATAATATAATTATATAAGCGTGCGTGTTACTCTACAGTATTGCCGCATAAGTTATAAGCGTGCTATTATTTTTATTCAATAGCTCTAACATTTAATTCTCTAGATACGTCATGTCAAACTATTTTCATTTAATTTATAAAGTATATAGCATAGACAAAGTTAAAGTTTTTATTTTAGTTCACTTTTAAAACAAAATTCAAATTTTGTGTTTATGATGAGTATGCTCTTGATGAAGATTAACGCTGTGCTTCAGAATATAGCGTAAGTATTTATGTAGCAAGACTGTGAAAATTGAAAATAATTTAAAAACATGTTTTTTATTAATAGTACAAGGGTAGATAAATAAGTGCATAAAAAGATATGTCTCTTGCACCAATGATGAAATAATGGCATATATGTACTTACCCGGTATTATTCTGAAGTCGTTTCCAGATTAATTTTAATAAAATTATTTTCGGGAAGTGTTTTAAAACAGAAGTTAGACTAATTTAGGTCTGTAATTGTCCTTTCTGATATTTGATTCAAACACCTCTAATGATAACGATATGAAATATACAAGTTATATCCAGTGGGGATGAGTTAGGCTTGCTGGAATTATTTTAGAAAAGAGACAGGCCCAAAAAAGAAACTTATCTTCAACATATTATCCCTAGGTACAATAACAGCGAATTTATTATTTCCGTGTAACCCGCTATGTAGCAGAGAATGTCTCTCAACAAATTTGAAGCATCACAATATTTTAATTAATTGATTCTGCTGTCGTAAGTTCAAACAATTATCTAGACGACAGTGGTTCCAACCAGTTTGAAAATGTGTTCGTACAGCTTAAATCACGGATGGTTTGAAATTATTTTTGAAACCGATCTTGCGCAATATGTGAGGTTGGAACAGTTTGCAAACTTGCTGTACGAACAAACTTAATATTATTTGGTATGTAACTTACTCGTAATATTTCGCTTTTTTTGTACAGAAACACTACGGTTGTGGTTACTATAGTAACACTTTCATTATTGATATATTTTTTGTCCCTGAGTTATGAAAGTCGTTTTATGACAAGTTGTTCTCAATATAAAATGAGAGAGTTGAAGTCATGGTGACAATAGGATTTGATGACAGAAGACGTAAATTCGTAAATAATAAGAGGTAATCACACTTTTTAATGAAACTCATCCAAATAGGCCACTAATTTCTAGTCGACAGTGAGTAGAATAGGCTATAAGCGAAATTCAGATAACGTGCACATGTCTGAGACACACAAAGATCATTTTATTTTCAGAATTTCTTGTTTTATATTAATTTCAAGACTAAAACTGCTTTCATAACACAAAGACCAGCAAAATGTGTTAACGCTATTTACCATAATAACCATAGCCATAGTGCTTCTCTATAAAAGAGAAACTAATTTCCACGATAAAGAAAATTTGTTGTGAAAGCTCTATTCCGAGTTAATATTTCAAAGATAATAACCCAAACGTACCTCTGCCCCCATCACTCGTTCTAAGATGTTATGGTACGTGGTTGACTACATGCGTATACTATTATAACAATTTTCAGGTAGTGAAAGAAATAGTGAATAGCTTTGATAAGGCAATTGGAAGTGCACAAGACCTGTCTTCTGATATTCAAATGGAAGGTAAGTTGGCTTGCATTACATAAAATTTTACAGTTTTGCCAGAAACCATAACCCGCTTAGAAGAAAGTGTCATGGCACTGGATAAATCAATAGAGTTAGTCAGGAACGCTGAAGATTGTATACAAAATGTAAAATATGAGATTGGAGACATATTGAGACAGAAAATAAAATCTGTATTGGATAAAAATAAAGGGTATAAGAGAGTGTGCCAAATAGCCAGTATTTTGTCAGGAGAACACTTCAGAATTGATTTTTAAGAAGATTGAACAGCCATTGAGTGTTTTTCAGATATGCTCCCATTACATCTATGGAAGTAAAAAGAAGTTTTTCCAAGCACAAAAAAGTGTTAGCTGATAACCGCCCATCTCTCTCTCTCTCTTGATAACTTAGGGATGATTATGATGGTGAATTGCAATGCTAGCCGAGGTATGTTTAATTATTATTTTTCATATAATTTTAATAGAAGTGACCTAGTGATAATTATTATTCCAGTAAGTAATACAATAATTTCACTAGAAAAAATTGTTTTACAATACAATAAAGTATTATAAATTAATCTTTAGACCATAGACCATGTAGAAACCAACATTGATCATTTTCTTCAGGTCACTTTTTTACTTCGAAATATAAGGTATGCTATATATGATTTCACGTGTTAATTAACTAGGTTACCTCGTTGACTACTTTCAACCGGTAAGCTATCATCAGAATGGGTGGTTTTTGCGCCCTCTGATTGCGATTGTGTGTTGTGTGTTGAGAATATGATGCGGGTGTGTATTTGTGTGTCTATATATTTCGGTGTGCATTTGTATGTATATATATTTCGTATTGTTCTAGTATGTTTAGTTTCTGGTTTTTTGATTGGAGATCTAGAATTTCTATGTCTGTGTTTATTTTGCTGTAGGTGGTTGGCGTTTGTGATGTTTTCTGCGTATGTGGAAGTGTTCTGTGATTTGGTTATGGCTGTGATGTGTTATTTGTAAAGTGTTTGAAATGATCTGCCTGTGTGTCCTATGTAGATGTTGTTGCAGGTAAATAATTGATTAAATGGCGATCTTACTCGTGTTAATTGTATAAGTATGTGCGGCTTACAGCTGTTTCGGTGCTTCTTCACACCATCCTCAAAGCCTACTAGTTCTCGGCGTCATCTCGAACTTCGCTGCCTGTTGTGTGGGTGCGTTCGATTGTTGAAAAGTGTTGAAATGTGGTGTCAAATAGTGTGTGTGTTCTGAAATTGATCTGTGTGTTGAGAATTTGATCAGGGTGTGTTTTAGTGTGTCTGTATATTTGATATTGTTCTAGTGTGTTGAGTTTGTCGTTTTTGGGTTGTATGTGTTGGATTTCCATGTCTGTATTTATGTTATTGTATGTGTGATTATCATTAGTTATGTGTTCGGCATATGTAGATGTATTGTGTCCTCTGGTTATTGCTTTAATGTGTTCTTTGTATCGAGTTTGGAATGATCTGCCTGTCTGTCCAATGTAGAAACTGTAGCAACTATTGCATGTGAGTTTGTATACGCCTGTGTGGTTGTATTTATTTGTTTGTGTTGTTTGTGTGTTGAGATGTCTTTGTAGTGTGTTTTCTGTTCTGTATGCTGTGTTATATTTCTGTTTTTTGAATGAGGATGCGATCTTGTGTGTGTTTTTCTTTTCGTATGTTAGTGTGATGTATTTCTTGTGTTCTTGTGTTTGTTTTGTGTTTTGTGTGTTTTTGTGTTTGTTGAGTTTTTGTTTTGTCTTCCTTATGATGTTGTCTATTATGTTTGGGTTGTAACCATTTTCTTGTGCTATTTATTTGATTGTGTTCACTTCTTCATTGTAGTGTTGTTGGCTCATGTGTATGTTGAGTAATCTGTGTACCATTGTCCTGAATACAGCATGTTTGTGTTGTGTGAGGTGATTAGATGTGTTGTGTATGTGTGTGGTGGTTGTGGTTGGTTTTCTGTATATTTTGAAGGAGTGTTTGTTGTCAACTTTTGTTATGGTGATGTCTAGGAAATTTATGGAGTTATTGTTTTCGAGTTCCAGTGTGTATTGGAGTTTTGGGTGTATTTTGTTTATGTATTGGTGTAGTTTGTGTATTTGTCGTTTGCTTCCTTTGTATAGTATGAGTATGTCGTCTACGTATCTGTGCCAGTATATTATGTTGTCTGCATATTTGTTGTGTTCATTGTTGAGTATGTATGTTTGTTCTATGTTGTGTAAAAATATCTCTGCTAGTATGCTAGATATGGGTGATCCCATTGGCAATCCTTCTGTTTCGGTGTGGTATTTGTTGTGTGTGAAATAATTTTGCTTTTTTATGATGTCTGTAATTTGGATGATTTCTTCGATGTGTTCTTGTGGTGTGTTGTTGTCTATGAGCATTTGTTTTAATATCTGTAATGTGTCTTGTATCGGTATGTTAGTGTATAAGTTAGTGATGTGGAAAGATGCTAGTGTTGCACTGTGTGAAATGTGTTGTTGTTTTGTTTTGTTGACTAGGTCTATAATGTTTTTATTGTTGTCTCTTTTCTGAATTTTATGTTGTTTCTGATGATTTTGTACATATGTGTGGCTAATTTATGTGCTGGTGAATGTTTATAGTTGATTAGAGGTCTGATTGATATGTTTTCTTTATGTATCTTGGGTAAGGCATTGAGTTTACTAATATAAACAGGCACAAAAAACACAAAAACACATAAACACAACACAAACACAAGAACACAAAAAGTACATCACACTAACATACGAAAAAAAAACACACACACAAGATCGCATCCTCATTCAAAAAACAGAAATACAGCATAGCATACAGAACAGAAAACACACTACAAAGACATCTCAACACACAAACAACACAAACAAATAAATACAACCACACAGGCGTATACAAACTCACATGCAATAGTAGCGACACTTTCTACATTGGACAGATAGGCAGATCATTCCATACTCGATACAAAGAACACATTAAAGCAATAACCAGAGGACACAATACATCTACTTATGCCGAACACATAACTAATGCTAACCACACATACAATAACATAAATACAGACATGGAAATCCAACACATACAACCCAAAAACGACAAATTCAACACACTAGAACAATATCAAATATACAGACACACTAAAACACACCCTGATCAAATTCTCAACACACAGATCAATTTCAGAACACACACACTATTTGATACCACATTTCAACACTTTTCAACAATCGAACGCACCCACACAACAGGCAGCGAAGTTCGAGATGACGCCGAGAACTACTAGGCTCTGAGGATAGTGTGAAGAAGCACCGAAACAGCTGTAAGCCGCACATGCTTACACAATTAACACGAATAAGATCGCCATTTAATCAATTATTTATATTCAAGTGTTAAAAGTAGTGTAGGAAGGATTCAACATGGATTGTTGCAGGTATTGCATTTGAGTTTGTATACACATGTGTGGTTGTATTTGTTTGTTTGTGTGTTGAGATGCTTTTGTAGAGTGTTTTGTGTTCTTTGTGCGATGTTGTAATTTAATTTCTTGAATGAAGATGCAATCTTATGTGTGTTTCTGTATTCGTATGTTAATGAGATGTATATTTTGTGTTCGTGTGTTTGTGTTGTATATCTATGTTTTTTGTAATTCTGTTTTGTCTTTTTTATTATGTTGTCTATTATGTTAGGGTTATGTCCGTTTTCTTGTGTTACAGTATGTATTTGATTGTGTTTAACTCTTCTTTGTAGTCTTGTTGAGTTATTGGTATGTTGAGTAGTCTGTATTAGTGTGTACCATTGCTCGAAATGCAAATTGTTTGTGTTGTGCTGGGTGATTGGATGTGTTGTGTATGTGCGTTGTTGTTGTTATTGTTGTGGGTTTTCTGTAGATTTTAAATGTGTGTTTGTTGTCAACTTTTGTTATTATGATGTCTAGGAAGTTTATGGCTTTGTTGCTTTCGATTTCTAATGTGTAGTGTAGCTTTGGGTGCATTTTGTTTATATGTTGATGTAGGTTTTGTGTCTGTCTTTAGTTTCCTTTGTAGAGTATTAGTATGTCGTGTTCATATCTGTGCCAATACTATGAAGTCTGTGTATTTGTTGTTGTCTTTGTTTAGTATGTATGTCTGTTCTATGTTCTATAAGAATAGACAACAATAGACAAAAACAACATAGATCAGTTCCCTATTATGGGATAGGTCGGAGGGCCTAACATCTAATATGTGGTACCCCATATTAGGGAATATATTATATTACTACTTTAGATATAGGCATATTAAAGGGGAAACGTAGCTTCATCTCTATCCAAAGATGATATAAAAAAGAGAGGAAAAGTGAGCTACTGAAATGTTGACAATAAGCCATTGTAATCGGTCGAGATTTCAACCTGTAAAACTTTTACTACGGGCACCAACGGATCACATTCATTAAAGACTTTGTTTGTTTAGTGTAATAGGCCTAATTTAACTTATTATATTTATATGTATATTTACATGATAAGTCCCATTCCATATTAGAAACCTCTATCACCCCATATTAGGCATTACCCCATACTAAGAAACCAATTAGAATATTTTTAAATCCAGTTTATAGCTTAAAATAGTGTATTTATATTGGCCTAAATGAATGACAGCGTACAACGTAAGGAAAGAGTTGGAATATCAATTTATATCTGTGGATACAATTATTTGATATTTCCGACAGTAACAAACAAAACGGTACCAAATATTAGGCTACTTTCTTCTATGACCATTATTTTCAATATACATTATAGTTATTCGCTCCGACTTTATAAGCTTGGCTGATAGATGTCTCTAGTACTGAGAATCTTAGACCACTTAGTTCATCAAACTCTATGCAGAGTGCACTATATTATACAGTATAGCCTATATTTTCATCTTCAAGATAATAGAATATTAGTCGCATGATTTCTTCCTTTCATTCAAATTTCTGAACAAGCAGCGACAAGACGGCGTTACTGAAGATATCAACCCATCTGAAAATTAAATACGATCAAGTTTGTTGGTGTTCGACATTTTCCCAAGAATTCTATTTTAATGTTAGCACTTTGATAGCTTAGTTGGATTTCCCGAAACCTTATCAGTAACACAGACCATTAACTTCATTAAGGCTGAAATTTCCGCACTGAGCATTACATCATCGACCTAGAGTTTTTGTTCTTGTTTGTTTACTGACTCATACACGGAGTAACAATCGAGCAGTGTCATTGAGAACTTTTCCTCTTGATTGCACTGCTCACTGTAAAATTAACCAGACGTTAATGACAATCGTTACAGCAACATAACTCAAGAAGAAGCCCTTGTGGGAGCTTCACTTTTCAAGGTTTGGTACAGTAAGTTAAATAGAACCGATAGTGAATGGTGATAAAACTAGCTTCCAGAAGGTCTCAGCCTTGTAAATAGTGGTCGGAACAAGAGAGAGTTGAGCAATGAAGGAAGTAATACGCTGTCCACTGAAATGTTAAAAGTTTCTAATTCTACTGCGATGAGAAGAACTTTGAAGAGGAATAGTATCATTAGGATAGCTATGTCTGCACATGTTTCCAAATAAATATTTTATGACTTTCATATTCATACGTATTAACGACCCCACATAGGGTTCACAGACGTATGGCCTTAATTAAGACCGTCCTTATTTTGGACTTAGAAATGACGTCCTACTCTGTAAATCGTATCTGTATGTAATTTCTTAAATCCGATTCAGTTGTATGTTCAACTATGTAAGCAAGTTTTAATCCTGGCTGAGGTCATACGGCCTTAACTCTGCCAGGTTAAATACAGTCATTATTATTATTATTATTATTATTATTATTATTATTATTATTATTATTATTATTATTATTATTATTATTACATAAGCCGAACGCCTTTTGTTCTCTTTTTGAATGAAACGCAAGTTTTGAAAACAAATATATAAATACAGTACATTCATACACACATATACATACATACATACATATATACATACATACATACATACATACATACATACATACATACATACATACATACATACATACATACATACATGCCGCTGACGTGCGTACCTCAGGCGGCTTGCCTGCCGATCCGGAGTTGCGTTCCGGCGCGGGTTCGAATCCCGCTTGGGCTGATTACCTGCTTGAGTTTCCCCAACTATAAGGCAAATGTCAGGTAATCTATGGCGAATCCTCGGCCTCATCTCGCCAAATATCACCTCGCTATCATCAGTTCCATCGACACTAAATAACCTCGTAGTTGATACAGCGTCGTTAAATAACCAAGTAAAATAAAATACATACATACATACATACATACATACATACATACATACATACATACATGCATACATACATAGTGTTCTGTCAAATGACAGGTCTTTCATTCTCCAATCTTTCTTATTTCCTGCCTTCTTCTTAGTCTCCGCATATGATCCATGTATCTTAATTTCGTCCATCATCTGATATCTTCTGCCCCAAACTCTTTTCCCGTTCACCATTCCTTCCAGTTTATCCTTCAGTAGGCAGTTTCCTCTCAGCCAGTGACGCAACCAATTCCTTTTTCTCTTCCTCATCAGTTTCAGCATCATTCTTTCCTTCACCCACGCTTTCAAACAGCTTTATTTCTTATTCTGTCTGTTCATTTCACATGCTCCATTCTTCTCCATATATATATTTCAAATGCTTCTATTCGCTTATCTTCACTTCATCCTAATGTCCATGTTTCTGCTCCATACAATACCACACTCCACA